>NW_022475100.1:0-133900 GCF_009193445.1 Aspergillus pseudotamarii | reverse complement strand
AAAAAAAAAAAAAAAAAAAAAAAAAAGGCTGCTTTTAGGAACTTCCAATATCTAATCTAGTAGCACGTTTGGAGAGTCCAACGTGGAAGGTTCCGCCGGTATCCATTTAAACCTATTTAACAGTCTGCAAAAGCCACTCAGGCATCCGCGCCGAGGGAACACCAAGTCAAGATTACTAGTACTAGTAGCTAACAATGCACAATTGTCGGAAGATTTTTATTTCAGCGTGGACAATTACATTAGTTAGGAGCCTCAGTCTTTACAAGGGAGATATTCCGTTTCGTGGAACCAACATGAGGGGAAGGGCCTTCTAAATCTAATATACTATATATATAACTGACTTGCTTCCCCTTGAATGGTGGCCCAGTATATCTCACCCAGCATCAACTCAATTCCATCTGTTGAAGGAGGTTCAAGATAGACTCCCAGTCCTCTGTGACGTGGGAATATTTATTCCGGGCTCCCCCTCCAGAATTTCGGACTCTCTCACGAGTCCCTTGTTCCAATATATCGTCGCTAGTCTATGTTTTCTGGCCAGCATATCATATGGAACCCATTCCTGCTTTCCAGCTTCTTCTAATACCTGTATGAGTAGTCCTTCTGCTTTATCCCATTCTTCGCTTTCTGTTTAAATGCCTGCCAAGTTGCTCTTGCTCTGGAGATACAGGGGATGACTCGGCCCTAGAGCGCTCTGGATTGTCCGAATTGTTTCGATGCTATATAGTCGAGCCATGGTGTCAGCGCTGAGCCA
The DNA here is from genome assembly GCF_009193445.1 of Aspergillus pseudotamarii. Lineage (NCBI taxonomy): Eukaryota > Fungi > Ascomycota > Eurotiomycetes > Eurotiales > Aspergillaceae > Aspergillus > Aspergillus pseudotamarii. Next base: position 133,149 of record NW_022475100.1, on the reverse strand, counting down.
TGTAACTTGGTGCGCCGGGCCATAATTTTTCCTCCAGCTCCAGGAACGTCGTATCAAATCCTCTGCGCTTTCTACTTTCCCTAGGTCAAGGTATAGAGCCCCTAAGCTAGCCATAGCGGCGATTGTGCCGTCATGTTCCTCACCGAAAATTGACTTTCTCCTCTAGAACTTCCATTCTCAGAGTCTCTGCCTCTTGGAGTCGGCCAAGGTACTCATAGACCGAGGCTAGGTTTGCCATACTAATCAAAGTAACACTGTGGCGTGGTGCTAGCAGCATTTTCCTTGTCTCGACAATATACATATCCAATGCTTCTGCCTCTGACCATCGTCCCTGGACCTGATATGTCGATGCCAGACTGGCCATGCTCTCCAAAGTCTCTGGATGGTCCCTACCAAAGCACTGCTTCTTCTCCTCCAATATCAGAAGATCTAGTTGCTCGGTCTCATTACAGCGGCCCTGTGACCACAGATAGTAAGATATTCCCTCTTGAAGATATAGCCTTCTCTTCTTCAAGCCCTCTTCATGCAGTTCTGGAATATACCTGAGAGCTGACTGGGCATGGGGCAAATAAGCTCCGCACATACTCCGATTCTCACCATTGGTATCAGGAAACGCCCTTGCAAGGATATCCATGGCCTGAACGGCTTTCTTCTCAAAGCCGTCCTTGATTATCTGCCATTTACGTATCACTAGTTGCACCAACCGATGGGAACGAAAAGCTGTCTTTGTCCCTGCCAGGGGTGATAAGAGAGAAAGCCTTCAACGTGCCTAGGACCTTCACGAGATCCAGTGCCTTCTTCACTTTTTTTTTTTGGAGAAAACTTTTAGGAATATGGTACTGGTCAAGGGAAGCAAGCGGTGATAAGACTTCAATGACATTGGTGTCTCGCTCTTTAATGTGGTTAATGGAAAACCAATAACATCGTAGCCAGGGCATTTGGGACCTCCGTATCCCTTCCTACAGTTTCAAATGGCTCGCAGAGTAAATCCCTCCGAGTTTCGTCGCTGTCATTGTATAACTCGATATATTCACCCACCATTAGTGAAATTTCCTGTATGAAAGGCATAGCTTGTACTATCGCAAGCGGCAGATGCTCGAGTAATTTAGCAAGTTTGTCTACTTCTGAGTCCTCAGGACACTTCGCAGTCGCAGAAGATTTGGTAAGGTATGCTGACTCCGCTTTCGTCATAGGGACAACCTCAATAAGATTATGCGCACAACTTTTGGTGAATTTAACCCCTGTCCCACGATCTCGAGTTGTGATGGCGATTGAGCCATGGGAGCAATCTGGGAGGTAACCCAAGGTTGAAAGATGCTTATGTGCTTGCCTTGCTGTTCCCAGCTTGCCCCGTTTGATATTGCCCTCGGAAGTAAACAATGAGGCTTCGTCAGCATCATCGACGATGAGCAACCGCTCATGATGCTGCTCTTCTAGCCACTCTCTCACAATCATCGCTCTGTCAGAATCGTACTAGCACCAGTTGCAATATCTTACTTGATGAACATACAATAGTTTGCGTCAACTTCTTCAGTAACGTATGTAGACCCTGTAGTACTGAAGCTTCTCAATGATGGCTCATTTGCTGATGTTACAAGTCAGACAATCAGCGAAGAGACACTCTTATAGCCATCATCATCTCCGCTCGCAAATCTGCAAATGGGTTCGTGATCAGCGTCCAAAGCCACTACCGTCTCGCGAGAACCAGGAAGACCAAGAGTCGCTGCTCTCATTTCCACGATCTTATCACAGATCAGCAGTGTCTAAATATTACAATTTACGTAGCACGAGGCAGCAAACACACTAGTCCAAAGTTCTTCAACGGTAAAGTCTCACAGAAATTCAGATATCGGTAGTTTTCAAGTAGCTGTTGAAAATTTGACGATATTTCCCGGGCATACAAATCGTCGCTTTTGAGGGCATTCATAAAAGTATTCCTCGGGTTCCTTAGGGTAGCTCTCACAACTTTAGCGAATACATCCCCAATCAATGCTAAGCAAGATCCTTGATGAGGGGCCCCAAAAAACGCTATGCCAATCGTTGATTCACCGATAGTTCCATATGACATACAAAGTCTCGCTTGCACGAGGGACTGTTGGTGTCAGCTTTTGCGAGGACCTTGACATGGCATGGGTTGAATACCTCCTTTACTACAATCCCCCCTAGACTATGAGCAATAAATAGGATAGGCCAATATTCACAGGCCTTTCTCTCTAGACTTAGTTGAATGAGAAGATTTCGCGTCTGCTCTCGCACGCCAGCCGAAGAAGACTCAATGCTAACATTGAAATTATAACCGAAGAGCATTATCTTGGCGCGTGGAACCTGATTAGGGACAGAAAATGAGGAGCGAGGGAGCCGAACCCGAATATAAGAAGCACAATTTTATTGTGAACATAGTCAGGGGTTAATTTAGACAGCCTCAAAGATCGGCTGGGTTGGTTCAGATTAGAACGAGCTACGCTGGTATAGGTGCACTGCTACCTACCTTTTGGGCGGTTAGATCGGAATTAATGGGTGATTGGGTGAAACAAATAGTGCCCTAATTTAATGCACGTACGAGAAAGCATCCCGCATCGGTTCAACGGTAATCCTATAGGTTAGTAGCAAAGTAGTCCTAAAAATAAATAATGGAGTGGGCGCTTAACTCTCCACTGTATTTTCTAGTCAGGTTGGTGATGGGACTCGATGAGAGTCACCAAGAAATGGGAAGCGTCTGTGATCGACTAGTCAATTTCCCCTTCTCAGGCTTGGGCTTCTGTGAGTACGGTGAATATACATGGGAGCATGAATGCTAATGATTGTATTTTCCCTATATAAGGCAGCGCCAAAGGATTCTCCTGGGAGCACCAACCAACATGCGACGGAAGCGCCGAGCAGTCGCCGTTGAAAAGGCAATGAAACACCGAGCTGCGATGAGAGACAAAGAAAGCGCAACAGTTTGTGCCAGGATGAAGATGAATGGATATTGTGGCTCAATAGAACATTGAATGTGTTTCAGGTCCGACTCCTGTCTATTATGCTTATTGTCGTTGTCTGACAATACGCTTGGGGTTCTTTCCTGACATTTTGTGGAGCGCCAGGACATATCAATAAGGCTCCGGAGGGTATGCCCTGGTTGAGTTATGTTGACCTCATCTCTTCTTTAACCCTCAGGATAACCTTGACTTTGTCGCTCTTTCTTTCTCCCCCTCCTTGAGTATCCGAACACAGTCTGCTGCTGGTCAGCCCTCACAGCCGCGCTTCCACCTTCCTTATTATCAGTTTCTCTCTACAATCTCGCACGAGTACCATTCTTTGAATACACTGCTATAAGGCCCTTGGTACAGCTTTGCATAAGTTCGAACGGGCAGGTACAGGCAGCTTTTCTTCATTGTAATACTGGATTTATGATGGCTTCGTTAAAAGAATCTTTGGCAGGCCCAGGATTTGTGATTCTTAATGCGATTCGGGTCTTGAACATAATCGCCCTGTTAGACATCATTGCTGCCTGCACGGTGATGCTGGTGAAGATCTCGCTGCTGAGCAGCTTCTTTTTCTTCGAGGCGGCATCTCATGTCATGACCGCCGGAGTTAGCAGTAAGTAATTGCGGCTCCCTTGTGAACAGGCGCCTTGATAAAATTGCTAAATGATTATGATAACAGTAATCCTTATAATCTCAGAACTTCCTTTTTTCCGCGGTTATTTTGATCACAACTGGCCCCTGTTGGGTCAGGATTCTGGGTTCATCACCCTGGCACTGGCGTTGCTGATACTTGGAGTCAGTATTTTGGGCGACTTGAACACGGAGGCCACAAGCCAGGAGTCCCTTGGAATCTCGTTCTGGCAAATTGTCCTCTCTGCTGGGATATTGGCCATGATTATGAGCGCTATTAATCTGGTCGCGGTAAGCTTTTGTTCACTGGATGTGGCATAGTAATTACACTGACCAATGCGAACGGAATTGCAGAGCTTTGTCTTCGCCGATCGCAATAGCGGTGTCACTGCACGCCATGTCCGGGTGTATGGAGCAGTTGCACCACAGAAAGTGGTCAAGCGAACTGACAGCCAACGGTCGTTTCAGCTCTGCATGAAGCGAGAAGATACGCTGCCAAAATACAGTACAGAGTCAACCCCAAGGAGACAATCGGCCATGCCCCGGTTTCCGCTGAAGATAAACGGACTCCTAAACACGGACGACGCAGCGTCATCAAAATACTCGAGAGATTCATCAGGCGTTGCTATCCCCAACTTAGCCCATCACCCGGCGATGCAGTCTGGGCATGTTTAATTTGATTCTCTTTGGACCAGATGACTAAAACCTTTCGTTAAGCGGATGAATGATACCTCTGAATTTTGTTATAAAGCGTGGATTGTTCTTAAGAAGTTAGTGACCGAATTCATTTGGAATATCATGCGTTCTATACTGCTTCTTCGCCTTTTGTAGTTGTACTTTAGCTTGCTAGTGTTGTACCTCTCAGGGCTTATGATCTTGTAGCAATGAAAATGTTAAGGGTATGTATGATCATCGTCGGACCATGAGAACATGATAGGCCTTAGGAATCATATGCATGGTCATGGCTACACCGTTCTGTCCATCGTAAGGGGTAGTGACGTGGAAAGTACAAGTAAATTTCCAGTGTATTGCCTCTGGTATGGATTCATTGTCCACAACCCGGAATCTTATTGGTAGATGATATCCGCCGCTTGGCGCCCGCCGCCGATAAGATCGACCGAAGGGGGCGTTTATGACACCTGAGCTTCATCTCTTTCGAAGTGACGTCGGGCGATGCGACAGCTAACGCTATACGACAAATCGGAAAGATGGTGGAACTAGGGATATCCTTTGGAACGTATGTATTCCAGACATCTGGGAATGATGCTATTGACTTATCGATTGACACTGACCTATCATAGCATTAAATCTCTCCTGATCTTCTTCGCACCGATCATTGTACCTCGTATCGTCAATTTCTACCGGAGTACGCGAGTCGCATTAGCATCACGCCCAGCGCCTCGGGCTCTCCCTCAGAATGCATCGCGTGCCCTGAATGTCCTCTTCTTTGCGGTTCTTTTCTTCTTACTCCTTAGCCTACCATTTAATCCCCATGCGCCGAGCCCAAATATCTTCGCTCTGACACGTTCTCGCCTCAATACCCCAACGGACGTCGTATTTAATCGGCTGGCGCGCTATAGACCAGAGAACACGTTGACAGACGCGGACACATTACTACGGTCCAAGTTCACGTCGCTGGGGGCCAGAAAGGTGTACCTACGTTTTGGGCCAGAAACGTTGACAGGATGTCAGTTCTGCTCGCTCGACAATATAAACACCTACCTCCTATACTATCTTCCCTTCCACACGCTACTTCCACATCTCCTCCACATGGTGATAGTGGGCTTGGTTACGTCGGCACCGTTTGCAGGTCGAGAGGCGGCAGGCTGGCGCAACAAATTCACGATGGCGGGCCTAGCTCTGGCTACCCTAGATGCTTACATCGTGTTCACTTACGACCCAGTGCAGTCAGCGTCCGCTGCTGTACGGGCCGGTGTCAGCCCGCCATCGAGTTTGTACCATCAGATCACCCTGTTGCGGCCCTTGGTGTTTGCGATCTTTGACGGCATCTGCTCTTTCTTGATTTACGTGACGGCCACCCACCGTTTCTTCTTCACTCCTCCCTCCCAAGCGGAACAAGTGGATCAGTTGGTGGGCTCTTCCCTGTCGGCTCTGTCTGGAGCCACTGCGAAGCTCCACGCCGTGAACGTGGCTCGCAATGCGGTTGTCAGGGACAAAGTGCTGAAAGACCGAGATGACGCATATTGGCGGGCAGTTGTCGCGATGAACGCGGACACCGCTAAGGCCGACGGTGGCGATCTGTCGACTAATATCTGGGAGGAAGAAGAAGTGGTGCGAGCTATGTCGCGGGCGATGGCTGGTGAAGGAGGGGTGGATTTGGCCAAGTTGGGTGTTAGCGCGGCGGAATATGTCAATGGAGTGACGGCCGGCTTGGATAATGATACTGAGCCTCATGAGAAATCATAGTATCTGCTGTAGTAGATATCTATACTTAAATGCGCCATATAAATACAAATAAATATATGTACATTATTTTTTTTCCCCACCGGCGTAATAAAGAGTAGTATGGTGGAATAAAACGAGTAGCAAGTGAAACCTCCAATTTTACATCACGATTGTCCATGTTGATCCTCAACGACTATGACAATTCTCCGCATCGTCGGGGGAGGTAAAGAGGGTCAGGTGGTTTCCTTTAGTGCAGGACTTTAAAACCCTAAATTCCAATTGATGGACCGATCGCTCCTCCTCCAGGGTCGTGACACTAGACCTTAGATAACCAGATGACCCGAAGAATCGTATATTAGTCGTAGACCAACCGAAATGGAACAGCCTCTAGAAAGAGCGTGTGTAGAGAAGCACCACGACCATTGGGGAAAGCCGTGCGGAGGTTGGGAACCTTAAGGTGATGGATTTTCACAGGCGGTGTGCCATGACACATTTGGTGGTGGTACGGAGTACTTCCCTGATACTTCAGGTCTTTAGGTAGAGCCAGAGTAATCCCAAGTACTGCATACGTAACTGGCTGTGTGGGCCGTCCCTCTTGTGAAACACTCCCCTCATCTCCTTCTCTTTCTCTTTCTCTTGCTCTTTTTTTTTCTTTTTTATTTATTTATTATTATTTTTTTCCCTGGTTTTTCTCTATTTCATTTCCCCTTCTGTATTGAGAAGGAGAAGTTGATTCTCTTTCCTTTTGAGTATCGATCCATATATACATATTTGGTCCCTTGGTTTTGAAGGGATATTTATTTTGAGATCCCGACTGGTCTTCCACAACGGTCCCGTCCCTTGATCTGCCTGAGACTCCAGGCATTCCAGGCCAGCCAAACCCAACAAAAAGAGGTACCCGCAGCGGAACCGCGGATTCCAAGTAACTACTGCTTAACCGCGACGGAATAGTGGTCGGGAACCACTCTCGCCCACTTCTCTACCCTGTCCTTTCCATTTTCCTCTTTGTTGGTTCCGCCATTGGTGCAGAACAGTTATCGTTCTTGCTAGGCATCTTAGGATCCTTTGATCCTCCAACACTTGAGTCTTCTCGTCATGACAAAAGAAGCGCCGTCGCAATCGGTCACGGAGCTCAATGCCTGTGTTTCCACAGGCCACCGCCCTGCCGTGAAAGAAACCACGTTCCGAGAATGGGTGGTTGACAATCAAATCGGTACGCATGAATGATTCGGTTCCCTCCTTTGTTCGGCTTGCGTGCTCCTTCGACTGCTGTCTATGTGATTTCTATGCGTGGGCTCCTAGAGAGGAGAACAAACAGTGGCATTGTCCTTGCTAACGATCGGTTGATGTACAGGAATCTCATTGACAATCCTTTCCATGCTATTGGCCGTTCACCATCTCTACCCTTCTTTAAGGCCTTATACCGCTCCGTTCTTCCAACTATCCTACTATCAAGCTTCTCAAGGCATTTACGTTCAGGGATGGGATGATATTTACTTCGTCGCTAGTTCCGCGATCGCCTTTACGGCCATCCGGGCCATCGTAATTGACTGGGTTCTTCGACCAATTGCGATGCATGCGGGACTGAAACGGAAAGCTTCAGTTCGATTTGCTGAACAAGGTTGGATGTGGCTGTACTATGCGTTCTTCTGGACTTTCGGCATGGTTCGTACAATTCTACTAACTTGTGTGCCTGCTGCAGACACTGACCGTCGATCTAGTACATTTGGTCGAACTCCAACCACTGGATGGATTTTGCCGCCATCTGGGATGAGTGGCCTGCTCGCGGCGTCTCAGGCTCGCTCAAGTGGTATCTCCTGGCGCAGCTGTCATTCTGGCTGCAGCAGATTTTTGTTATCAACATCGAGGAGCGGAGAAAAGACCACTATCAAATGTTCACCCATCACATCATAACCAGCACTCTCTTGACCTCCGCATATATATACGGCTTTTACAACGTCTCTAATGTAGTTCTGTGTCTGATGGATATTGTGGATCTCTTGTTGCCGGTAAGTCTTAATCCATGTCTTATTAAAGATCCAGTATACTGACTGCATGGATAGACGGCAAAGATACTGAAGTACTTTGGTTACGAACTTGCTTGCAACGTTGCCTTCGTTGTTTTCATGCTCACATGGTTGATCACACGTCATATAATGTACCCTCTGCTATGCTGGTCCATATTTAAGGAGGTCCCCGCGAGGATGTCGTACGGCTGTTATTCCGGAACGACAGCCGAAATGATCTCGAACGATGGATACCCCGATCAACTGACCCATCTTTTCTACCCATTCTTGAACATCGATGGCCCTATCTGCATGAACCGCACCATCAAGTGGATCTTTCTATCCCTCCTGCTATTTCTTCAAGTGTTGTCCATCATCTGGTTCGCGATGGTCATCCGCGTGGCGGTTGGTGTGCTCCGTACTGGAAATGCAGAGGACTCGCGCAGTGATGACGAAGAAGAAGAGGTGGAAACGAGAATCTCGAGCAAGGATGGCCCCAATGGAAGTGCGACAAGCCCTGATGGCACTAACGCCGAATGGCGCCGATCGAATGGATCGTCTGCCGTACGCCCTCGCGGACGTGGGCGGGTTCGACTCGGCGAGCAGAGCGATCGCAAGGCACTACTAGGCAGGATCGGATGCGATAAGCCGACCTAGGTGCGCCATGTTTCAAATTAACTTATTTTCTTTTTTTAACGTTATCATGGAACCGATATGCAGCGATGCAGATATAAACGACTAAGACAGCTTTGAAAAAAAAAAAAAAGAGAGAGAGAGAGAGAGAGAGAGAGAGAGAACACAGACACGTTTTCCACTAACCCACCATGCCCACTCCGGGCTTCTATCAGCAAGTTTCTATTTTTTACGTTTGATACCATGGATTGGGTTGATCGTATAACGAGGCGTGAACGAGGATGGACCGTTTATGAGTTGCGTTTCCTGGACTTTATTTACATTTACCCTTGCCGGCATGTTATTAAATTATGTTTGTTCCACAGATGATGCTTGGAAGTCTGATCTCGAATGTGTGGAGGCTTTCCTTATTATTAATGGTTAGAGTGCAATCCAATACCCACCAAGTGATTTGAACTGGTTATCACGACATGACATGAATGTGTATGTATGTACAGCCAGATGTATAATAGATTCATAGACCCCATACGGATGAGTCTTGCCATCTTTACGGACGTCAAACTTAAGAGAAACCATACTGGACCCGTTTTGCAAACTATGCCAAGGTATCTTTCCTCTGTAACGTTGATTAGGTTAAGCTTTCCGGACTGTTGATTACTAGAAGCTTTTACACGATGTTCAAGTTCCAAGGTTCGCGGGATGAAGACCACCCACCCTTGCTTTTTCGGTCCGTGACCAGGGATAATTAATTGATTGGTAGATCGAGTAAAGCTATCACAAGGTTTCAACCAATCTCTAGAGACCGACTCTTCCTTCCTATGATTTGACCCCACACCGATGTACATCATGATGGATTAAGCTCTATATATAACAGTTTGAAGGGGGGTGAACGTATCATTTCGGAGAGTGAATGTTGAAATGAAGTAACAAAAGGAAAATACCAAATGCCTCTACAGCTAGCAAAAAAAGAAAGGATGAACCAAAAAGGCCCTAATGCAAGGCAAGTTTTCTTTTCTCATGATATCCGTTACCGTAATCATACTCGTCATCATCATTAGTATCATGGATTGACTGTATAGCAAAACACTGCATTCAGGTCTGCCAGTCATGTAAGGATTGGTACATTTGTCTCTAAATATGGTGTGAAAGTTCTGAGATCAAAGTCCAGAATATCTTCGCGCATTTCGTCCTCATTCCAGAAGTATTCGGCCGATCGCCGGCGCTTCTGCTGTCGAGCCGCGAGGGCTTCTTCATTGACTTGGTCTGTCCCAAGGGCACACTCCTGTTGTGTTAGAATGAAATCTATTAAGACTTGCCGGAGACGGTCCCAGATCGTCCCCTGTCGTTTCCATTCCAGACGTTTGGCGATGCGGACCATCCGGGAGACGATCCAGCATCTCTCTCCTGCGTCGCAAGCATGGTTGTTTGAATAGCCACCGTTGTTTAGGAAAAGCCATAGTACGGAGGTAATGCTGGGGTTCGTATAAGGGTTGAGCTTTTTTATCTCCAAGTCCAGCCAGTCAAGGTACCGGTCGAAGTTGGAAGACGTTGAGTAACAATCGTATAACGCAACAGCCAGGAAGAAGAGACATGACATGCATGTGAATTCGTCAATGAACCGCACATCGCGTATCCCATGGTCGTAGTCTGGGAGCATAGTGAGGATCGAATATAACTGGGTGCCAGGGCCAAAGCGCTTGTTGCGGTGGCCGGTATTGCTAGATACCATGATGGAAGGTGATTCAAGTGCAGTGTATTCCAGCTCATGAAGGCGGCGGAAAAATCTTAAGAAATCTTCACATGCCCGGAGTTGATCACAGAGGCTTTCTGCACCTTCCTCTGTTGCGAAATGATGGGGGATAGCAAAATGGATGTTAGTGTCGACAAAATCAAGTCCAGCAGGAGGACTATCCGGTAAGGTTCCAGACCAAGGTAACGAGGTACCATATATCGCCTTTGGAGCGCAACTGAAATCAACCCTACACGGAAATTAGTCGATGGCTACAATGGGATAGGGGATCGAGGCTGATGTTAAGATTACCAGTATAAGACTTTCTCCAGGAAAGGGCTCGAAGCTCGCATTCCTTGCATCCCTCCTCGATTTTTGATCATTGACGCTAATCCCCTGAAGTGCATCCGTTCTATTGAAGCATCCTTCGACCATTTCTTCACAGTGTCAGCTGCTGGAATAAACAAGCAAGGATGAAACCTACCTCGATAACAGCCATAGTAGCCACAGCGTAGATAGTCCCATCATGCTGACCCATAGAGTCTGCTTGGATGCGCTCATTCATTAATCGTAGCGCTCGCATTTTGTGAGTGAGACTTTGGACAGATTCCGCCTTTCCTTCTACGCCCGCACGATGCTTAGAGGCAATGGCAAGCATGGCTTGAAAAGGAAGTTCATCATGTAATGCGAATTGTCGGAATATCTCCATCAAGGGATTGTTCGCAATGGATTCGGCGAATTTATACATCATAGACGGATAAGTCACCACAACTTCAAATTGTAAGCTCCCAGCCATATCATAGAATTGAAACCCTAGGGGAGCCTGGACATCCGCTGCTTCCACTACTCTCAACTCATACCAAATCTACAGGCAAATTCAGGGTGTGAGAGGATCAGGACTTACAGTGCTGGATCAATTCATGATCTACGTGGCTAACTGAGATCGGGTAGCAGCTAAAGGGATCTCGCCTGCCTCCTTCTCCAGGAGACGCGCGAGGGTCAGACGTTGTGTAGTTAGCAATCGGAGGAGAAGTCTCCTCCTCACGTTTAACCTTGTGCAGTTTTGGTATCAGCAACCGTGAGGGTCTTCTAGTGTGTTCTGTATTATTCTGATCCTCATTCTTAGTAGGAGATTCTGCTTTGACCTTTGTATAAGACTCCTCTTGTACTTCTTCCACGCGGGAAGAAGTGTTTGATACATGAGTATCAGACGGAGGACGGGTGGTCCAACCGCCAACAGGTATACGAGATGGCCCTAGGCGAGCAATACTGTCCAAACGCCGCTGATGCATATATTGACGCATAGCATGACGGCGTACCTGACGCCGAGACTCATTATCCGTAACTAGCACAAACTCGAAGTTTCTGGACTGGGAGGCCAGCGGACCCGTCCTGGGGGATTGGTTGTTCTTGGACGGCCCTGCCCCGTTGCTCGCATGATTGCTAGCAGGCTGAAGTGCGTATTGGTCCGCTGAACTAGAACCATTTGAATCTTGGAAGTTGACATCGGGCTTTATTCCGGGCCCAAAGTCCTTAGCACCCTCCCCCTCCATCGTCTCATGGTCCAGGCGCGGCCGGCTAAAGTTGGATGGTAAAGCTCAAGCCGCGTGCTGGAAGCAGTTGAGTGGAGAACAGCTTGCCGGTGGGGAACGCCGCTCGTTAATCGGATAAGTAAGAAACCTTCATCCCACACTGAGATCACTAGGGGCGGCATCCGAGATCCTGGTGCATATCAAGAGTGTCGTGTTAGAACCAAAACTTCCAATGTTGGCCGTCTCCCCGATTTCCCCTTTCGGTACATTGCCCCACCATATCCACACGTGATTCATCCTTGCGTCTGACTCAGCAGCGTCTGTGTTTCTCCAATCCTCATGAGAATTAGAGCCCTAGGTTGGGTGTCATGCTCATACAAAAACATTCCTTTTCGCGATTTAAATGCAGGGGAGTCGTGATAGCTAGGGATTATCGTGCCCCATGCAGCGCTGTTGCTTAACATTAGCCTAAGAAATAAGCTCCACATGGCGAAGGAATCAGTTCCGCAGCCTCCCCGTGGGGAAATCAGCTCGTTCTCACCCACTTTAGAGCTCTGCTATCAGAACTCAAGGTGTGTAACTGGTTCACTGAGCTATTCTAATGACTGCCGAAAAAAAAGGTGTATACTGAGGGGCTCATCTTGATTATAACCAATCTACTCCACAAAGAAAAGGTCCTGCGCAAAGGACCACATAAGCAGTAGGGACAACACAGTTTCAAAGCTACCTTTGTTATGTGGCGTCTCATCCACCTTTGACCTCGTCCACTTAGCAATGGGCCACGAACGCTGCTATCCAGTCCTCAGGAACGCCACAGTATCCATCAAGTTTGAATCTATGTCGCTTATTATACTTGAAATTGATTTCACTTAGCGCGAATGCATTCATCTAGGTGCACACAGTGTAAGCAACTTAACTTTGTGTATTGGAAGCGAATTCATTTATCCGCCGCTTTCTCTAAGTTTTGCCAAAGCTGTCACTATACCATCACTCATTCCTTCCTCCCGAGCAGCTTTGTCTGGATGGACACGTCCAACGAGGTTTTCCTGAGACCCCACATGCGCGCCTTCTGATTCTGCTGCTAACATTGCCTCTTCATCCTCATTATTTATATTCGTTGAAGTTGACATCTTGCTGTTTTGACTCGTCGGCTCGTTGTTCTTTTGACCACTTAAGTTTTGTGCAGGCGCCGTTGTTTTTCCCGATGCCTCCACCCTAAAGTCCTCTCTTACCGCATTACACCATTGTCGAACTTTCTTCTCACCCCAGCCGGGTACAGCGCTGATCTGTTCTGGCTGCGCGTTGATAGCATTTTGCAGACTTCCAAATGTGGAGATGAGACTTGCCGCATCGGACTTGTTAATGCTTCTGGGAGCCGTGACAAACTCAACAAGTGACTCCTTATACGACTGTGCTTGCTGGGTGCGGATTGCAGTTGGTTGGGAGTTTTCGGAGGACTTGAATAATTCTAAGTAGTGCGCAGCTTCAGGAGCGGACCAACAAAGGGTCAGGGTGAGGTTGTTGATGATTGAGGTCTTAGATAGCTCCTTCAAACTATCTTCATGGTTTGGAATGTCTACCATAATCAGGAGAATACGAAGCAGATACTTCCCTGCGAGAAGTCGGATTCGAGAATAGATGTATTCAGGATGTAAGCGGTGATATTTCAATGATAGGAAGAGGGCACACGTAGTGGCCCCAACCACGTAGTCAGCCGGGATATCGGCATATTCCCAGGGCAGAAGTTTGATATGATTCAATATTGGGTTGCCCTTTTGTCTCGTCGAAACAAGGATAGCCGAAGGGGTGCTTCTGCTTGGCAGGACCTGCGGTTTTGGCTGCTGGACTTTTGAAGGCACTGACACTGTTGATGTTTGCCTAGATGCAGAGGCCTCAGGCCTTGGGGTAGAACTTCCTTCTACATTTGAAGGAGAGTCAACCCCCGTACTTTCGCCATACTCATTGACCATGACTTTTTGGACGGCGATAAAGGCGGGACTTCAAAAGCGGTACTCGTATCTTAGTAACTCAATCACTATCTAATCGCAGTCGCCGTGCTCTCTTCACCGCCTAGGCCCACTTTTATCTTCAAAACCATCGCTGGGAATTTTTCTGCCGCTGATTTTGATGCAAGGCAAAAAAGAAAAAGAGCAAAGCAATCTAGATTGCAGTGATGGCTGGAAGGAACGAGACTAGTCATAAAAGCCTCCCGGAAGGCAGAGGGGATTCTGAGGAGGTGGAGGCTGCCCTGGATACCGCGAAGAATGACACAGTCCAGGAAGAATCGGTCTCCAACAAGCCTAGAAGAACTTTATTCGTTCGATCTCTGCCCGCCTCTGCGACGACCGAGAAGTTGGCGGAATATTTTTCGCAGTCCTACGTTATCAAACACGCTTTGGTTGTCAATGATTCCGAAACAAAGCAGTCCAAGGGATATGGTTTCGTGACGTTTGCTGATGTTGACGATGCGAAAGCCGCTCTGGAAGAATTCAGTGGATCCGTGTTCGATGGGAAAAAGATCAAGGTTGACTACGCCCAGCCCCGTCACCGTACAATCGATGAAAATGCGGGGAAGAGTGTACCATCATCTGCTGCACTTGAAGCTAAAAAACAGAGAGAGCAAGAGAGGGCTGCCACTCAGCCGCCCAAACTGATTGTTCGCAACTTGCCTTGGAGCATCAAGGAGCCGGATGACCTTGCGGTCCACTTCAGAAGCTACGGGAAAATCAAACATGTTAATCTCCCAAAGAAGGGAAACAAACTTGCAGGATTCGGTTTTGTGGTTCTGAGAGGAAAGAAGAACGCCGAGAAGGCACTGGAAGCTGTCAATGGAAAGGAGGTGGATGGGAGAACTTTGGCTGTCGATTGGGCCGTGGACAAGGCTGTCTGGGAGAATATACAACAAGACAGCCAAGAGCAGGAAAATGGAGAGGAAGAAGTGTCAAGCGACGCTGAGATGGCAGACGACGCCGAGGCCGAATCTGGTATTGATGATGATGAAGACCTCCCCGGAGACGAAGATATGGATGACATCGATCAGAGTGACGAAGGGGAAGACGAAGACGAAGACGAGGAGGAAGAACAGGAAGAGAAAGAGGATGAAAGAACCGCTGCCACCGTGTTTATTCGGAATCTACCATTCACCTGTACAGATGAGACGCTCTACGAACATTTTACTCAGTTCGGACCCTTGCGCTATGCACGCATCGTTGTCGACCCGGAAACCGAACGCCCTCGCGGAACAGGCTTCGTTTGCTTCTGGAAGGTGGAGGATGCAGCGGCGTGTGTGCGCGATGCTCCAAAACAACAAGATACCATTGTCCCAGAGAAGGAAAAGGCCAAAAAGGGCTCCATCGCATTCAAACATTCCGTCCTTCAGAATGAGAATGCCGACCCAACTGGGCGTTATACCTTGGACGGCCGAGTGCTGCAGGTTTCCCGTGCTGTGAGTAAATCACGAGCTACACAACTGGCAGAGGAAGGTGTCTCACGGCGTCTTGTTCGTGATACTGACAAGCGTCGCCTGTATCTTCTGTCTGAGGGCACTATCCCCTCGGATTCCCCGCTGTATAAGAAGCTCTCACCGTCTGAGATTAAGATCAGAGAGGACAGCTTTAAGCAGCGACAAAGTTTTATCAAGAAAAACCCAACGCTTCATCTTAGTTTGACGCGACTGTCCGTTCGAAACGTCCCCCGCCATGTCACCTCAAAGGATCTGAAGCAACTCGCTCGACAAGCTGTTGTTGGTTTCGCCCAGGATGTCTCTGCTGGCTTGCGCCAGCCCCTGTCCAAGGATGAGCTACAGCGTGCTTCGGAAGAGATGAAGGAAGCTGAGCAGCTCAGAAAGAAGAAAGGCCTTGGTGTTGTGAGACAAGCCAAGATCGTTTTCGAAGGACGGGATGGAAGTAAGGTCGAGGAGAACAGTGGCGCCGGAAGAAGTCGAGGTTATGGTTTCGTCGAGTATTTTACCCACCGGCATGCGTTGATGGGACTCAGGTGGCTCAACTGCCACGCCGTCGAAGCCCCCGCAACCGGCTCTGAAGATGCTAAGGACAAAAAGAAACGACTCATTGTTGAATTTGCTCTTGAAAACGCAAATGTCGTCAAACGCCGCCAGGAGCAACAAGAAAAGATGCGTAATTTCAAGAAAGGTAGTCAGAAAAATGGGGATTCTAAGGATGGCGACTCCCAGAACAGAACAGCACCAAAGGGCAATAAACGAAAGCGCTCCGAGAGCAATAGCGACCAAGGACAGGGTGGAGCAGATACGGAAGAACAGAACAAGATTGCCAAACGCAATCGTATCATCGCAAAGAAAAGAATGCAGCGGAGGACTCGGAAGGGAAAGGCGTAGTTGGGGCTCAAAAGTTATAGATGGCTAATTTTGCACACAACATTTGATTTATAATTACTCATGCTTCAGTTTTAGACGTGGTTTACCTTGAAAGACGCGGAAGCATCTGTGATGCTCCATAAACATCTGAAATCAAAATAGCTCAAATCCCATGGGTATAGTACCTATTCCAAGGCGTAAAGATAGCTGATTCCGCATCGCCCACTTGCCTCTAGCATCAGTAGTTTGTAGCGTCTTTCACCTTTCCAACAATATTATACCTATTGCTGAAGAACGTGAACCACTCATCTAAAACCGTCTTTTCCTTATCTTCGAGATCGTACCAATCTGGTCTACAGTCCTTCGGGTTCAGAGACGAACAGGCCAGAGCTCGAGAAGGGTCTTTTCCTGCAAAGACTGCAACATTTGTCAGAGTAGATTTTGACTACCGGGGGGACGGAGATGACCTACCACGATACGAACCAGCTGGGCCATAGGCTGAGTTTTGGGATACGTCGAAAACGATACCCTTGATGGCGACCCAAGTCGGACGGTTGGGATCCGTACCTAGCGGTGGGATTATCCTCGGTCAGCTTAACATCTCGGTGACGGTGTAGATAGACTTTTGAGGTACTCAGCATCGACTGGAAGAGAATACGTACCGTCGCACTTTTCCAATTCCTCCACGGTAATTGGATCATCCTTGGGGGGATCGAGTTGAACAGGAACCTTGGGTTTGAAACGTTCAGCCATGTTGATACAATTTTGCAAAACAAATTCGTATCTTTCAATGTGGATCGAGTATGGATCAGAAGCTGTTATAACGTTTTTCGGTGTCGGAAAGTCGATAGGAGTCGGGCCGACACAAAACGCGGGGCTGGTAGGCGGGGGGGAAATTTGATGCAAAGACCGACATAACCGTGGGTCTGACCGTGTTTGACGTGATTCAATTTGAACCATGTGCAAGATACCTCGTTTATCATCCTCCTCGTTGAATTGCGGCCATGTAATTGGCTGACAATAAGGGTTTGTACTAGTAGGTACTGTTATCCATCAGTTTCGAAATAGAGTTCAGCAACAGATTGGTTGTTTTATCGATATGTAACGTTCAAAGATCTTTTGGACTATAAAGAAAGAAAGAAAAGTCACTGGAACTGTCGCGTGGTCGAACTGACGTCAACCGCCACCAACCCCTGTCCCTCAAACCATATATAAGTAGAAGAACTGTATCCAAGCGGAAAAGAGTGGCTCGAAGCTAACTTCTCTGATCACTTCCTTGATCTAAACTACTTTCAACAATACTCCGTACTACCTTCAACTATCCTCTAATCCAAACCGCTCCACAGTGGAGATTGGTACGTTGAGAATGTCTTCTTCACTGCAAGAACCTCAAGGGAGCTCGCACACTCTAAGCTCGGTCTCGCAAAACCAAACGCCTCCTGGAAATATCAGGAGATCCCGTGGGGCGAGCACTGTTGAACCTGACATGTCGCATTATCTTTACTTTGAAGATAACGATTGCTTCTTCCCGCCAACCGAGTTGGGCCAGAAACCACCGAGACAGGGAGAGGAACGAGAACCAAGGCAATCGCCGATGGATGCGGAACAACCACGAGTCCCAGAGGAATGAGAGCCGAAACAATTGTTATTCCAAGGTTTGAAGCTTAAACTATCCTACTATAATGTAATAGCTAATTCACTGATAAAGGCCTGCCGAGGAATCGTTTATACTGCTCTATCTAGAGTCCAACCCAGGAATATATAAATAATTAGGCTGTACCTTTCATTGTTGGAGGCCATTTCATACTACAGTATTACGGGTAGTACTTATAGTGGTATGGTGTTTGATTGTCTAAAGATTCATTTGATTCCTACCAGGTAGCCCTGCTTACCTATGAGCACCTTTTTTTTTCCCCCACCCTACTCTTCCTTCTGTTCTTGGTAAGGAAATTCAATCTCAATCTCGATAGCAAACATTATATGTATTCAATAATACACCAACATTGTCAACTGTAGGTAAAGAAAGTTTTCAGGTCACGGTACAGTAGCATGTGAATCCATGATTTTAGAAGACGCTACCGGAAGAATCCATACGGAGAAAGTAAATGCAAGCCAAGTGGACCCTCTGGCCTTTAGTTAACCGCAGGTTAGATCGCAACCTAATCAATTCCCTTTATTCTATCTCAGTATTAGAATTTCTTCTAAAATAATGACGAGGATTCTTCTCTGGGCCTAACTTTGTGAGTGAGACTAGTTACTGCCCCCGCTAAATCTATAAAACGGGCAGGGACTCCGTACTGGATTGACTGACAAGCAGTGAGTGACACGTTGAAATGTGCCCCTCCAGCAATGCGCCCCACGCGGGTTGCATTCCAACGCACCTAATACGGTTGAAGTTAGCCCCCTTACGGTGGGACATAATTTCCACATTGGAATATGATTCTACTTAAGACGCTTCAAAGACTGCCCCTTCTCCCCCATGGGGCACTGGGAAACGATTCCCTGTACGGATCCCTTGTCCTCCGCGTTACTCGAAAGATAGACGACCACGAAATCATGGTCATGATTCCAAAGACTGACGCAAGGGCTGATGGTGCAGCCACTTAGATCAGAAAATGAGAGTATGCGCTTGCTCCGAAATCCCATTAACCTCGGATGGTGCGCATCTGTCCGCTCTTGTGGGGATTCCTCCACCGTAGGTGAGCTTCTACCATATTTTCGCTGAGCGGTGATTTGCTCATGAGAACCTTTCATAGTCACTACTACTGTAAACTACTGCACGTCTGGTTCTTATTGGTTTTTTGATCCTTCTTTTTTTTTTTTTTCTTTCTCGTTCCCACAAAGTCGGGTATACTACTACGGCGATACCATGATCATTTGCCCTACTCAGCTAGTTTGCAAAATTTCTCACACGCGCCTCCTTCCTTAACCCTCTGGTTACCTTGCGTCTCCCTCTTTTCTTTTCTTTCCTCCGTATATACAACGTATCCCCTCTTTAACGCTACAACTCGCATCAACACTCTCAACCCTGAGGGCCAGTAGTAATTGGCTATGGTCAACTCTGATTCAGACCCTGAGCGTGCCCAGGGTCCTGTCGCAACCTCCTTCCACCATGAAGAGCTTTCCTTTTTACCGGCGGACAAGCTGACGAGGCGGATGGGCTCTCCAATGGACATCCCTGAAAAGAACCCCGCGATGAACCACAGTGAAGAGTCACTCGATGCTGGATCCAACATACTTACCAAGGACGGCACGCACCGATTTCTCAAATCACGGCATATCCAGTTGATTGGTATCGGAGGTACAATTGGTACGGCGCTTTACGTCCAGATTGGCCAAAGCCTGCTTAATGGTGGTCCCGCCAGTTTATTTCTGGCATTCACGATATGGTTAGTCTTCATAACCCTTGTTGATGCACTCTTTTACCTGTCGCCGTGGCTTGTGTTTGAATGGGGTTACTGCGTCTCAAAGAACCTTAAAATATTGGTGAGTCTATACGGGCAGCAAAAGAACGAATATTACTTCTCGTTTAAGATTCCAGTTTGCAAAGGAAATAAGATGCGGCGCCAATGAATACAAAGCAAAAGCATAAAACACCGCTCCACAGATCCTCAAACCACCGTGACATGCACCGCGGTTTTGGAAGAGACAAACAGAGCCCAGACCCCATGTTCTTTCCCACACAAGTCCCATTTGCTACTTCTATATCTGGGGCCGTGGAGTCTTATACATCTCTTTTCTTAGGTGCTCTGTCATTCTAGCTATAACTGTTTGTACGAACTCCCAGCCCCCCAAGCTCCGAAATCCTTGCCTGTCTTCGTCATTACCGCCAGCAGCATTTCCCTCCCAATGCAGTCCTCTCGGTGGATGGCGATAGGTCTCCATAAGCGCCACGTTCCCCCGTGTGTCCATGTCCATAGAATCCACCAGCTTTCACGTTCCCAATTTCCCATTGCGGCTATGCTGGTCTACCCCAATGCGATTGCTCTTCCATGCGCTTCCGTTATGTAGCATTTACTGAACCACAGGAACTCCTAGGTCTGGCTGAGATGGTTGTATACCTTCCCGTCTCCTCTCCTTTCATCCACTTCGCTGGCCGCTATGTCGACGAAGCCTTTGGGGTAGCAGCCGGCTGGAATTTCTTCGTCTTCGAAGCTGTGCAGGTGCCATTTGAAATCACCGCATGTAGTATGATCATCCACTACTGGAGCGATGTGGTCCCAACAGTTGCAATCATAGTCATTGTGCTTGTGCTCTATGCGTGCGTTATTCCTCATGCGATTAGGGGCACCGCCGTGGAACTTCGTTTCTAACCCATAAAACAGATTCCTGAATGTCTTCGCCGTGAACTACTATGGTGAAGCCGAGTTTTGGCTTGCTCTGGGGAAAGTCTTACTCAGTATAGGTCTGATCGTCTTCACATTCGTTGCAATGTTGGGTGGCAATCCCCAAAAGGACCGATTTGGGTTTCGCTACTGGCAAGAGCCTGGTTCATTCGCAGAGTATTACAAGACGGGGGACCTTGGGCGATGGTTAGGATTTCTGGCTTGCTTGATCAAAGCGAGTTTCACAATTGCGGGCCCCGACTATGTGTCAATGGCCGCTGGAGAAACGGAGAATCCACGAAAGGTCTTACCGAAAGCATACAATGGCGTCTTCTACCGACTCACGTCATTCTTCGTTCTAGGAGCACTATGCGTGGGTATTTTGGTCCCTTATAATGACCCGACCATGGTCAATGCATTCGAAAAGGACCTACCTGGCGCGGCTGCATCACCCTATGTCATTGCGATGGACAGACTGGGTATTCCGGTTCTACCGCATATTGTCAATGCCATGGTCCTTGGAGCCGCCTTCAGTGCAGGAAACAGCTATGTCTACTGCGCCAGCAGATGCCTGTATGGACTTGCGCTGGACAACAAAGCGCCAAAAGTCTTCAGGAAATGTACGAAGAATGGCGTCCCCATCTACTGCGTGGGGCTTGTCCTGCTGATTGCGCTGCTAGCCTTCCTGCAGGTCTCCAACAGCGCATCAGTTGTGCTCAATTGGTTTATCAACCTGGTAGGTCACCCCATAACCATCTCAAGGCAAGCGACTAAACCATGCATCAGGTTACTGCGTCGCAATTGATTAATTTCTCGGTCGTTACATTCTCCTATACCCGCTTCAGGAAGGCGCTCATCACGCAAAATGTTCCCCGCAGTTCTCTCCCTTATCAAAGTCTCGGTCAGCCTTACGTTGCCTATATGGCCCTGGTCTGTACGATAGTCATGGCGTTTGTGGGTGGGTATGAAGTCTTTCTACCTGGAAAATGGGATATTCCCACCTTTTTCTTCTCGTACACGATGATTGGAGTATTCCCAATCATTTTCTTTGGATGGAAACTTTGGCACAAAACCCAGGTTCGAAAGCCTGAAGAAATTGATCTCAAGACCGGACTCGATGAAATTGATGAGTATGAAAGAAATCATGTGTCGTTGCCTGCGAGGTATGTGCTATCCATTCTATCTGAAGGATTTCCAACTCCGCTGTTATTTTTACACCGCTAAACATCCTCATAGCAATATATTCTCGAGGTTTGCCGATTGGATTTTTGGCTAAGGCTGTACATGCGCCTCTGCTTTTTTGGTGGCCTGTTGTCCAGGAACTTCAGCTGTACGGCATTACGAATTGAACGGTTTAACATCGATATATCTGTGTAGCTCTCATCGTATAGAGCTTATTAAAACTGTAATTGTATGCGAAGCCTAAAATGTGTTGGATTATTATACATCCGGAATCAATCTATGAATCAGAAAATGCTTGCCGGGCACCTAAAAGCATCAGTCTGCAACTCCTACTCTGTAGAACCAGCGACCCTCCCACTGCTCCCTGGGCTTAATTGCCCTCTTCCTGCGCACCCTGAGCAGCCTTTAGTGCCTCCATCCGTTGCTTGTTTCTCTTCCCTAGCACCCGCAAGGTATTCTTTTTCTCTATCTCCGTCATCTGCGCCCAGTTCGCGATCCGTGATAACGTTCCATCCTGGTTGACCACCAACGGACCCAAGTGATCCAATTTCACCGTCGACCCATCACCGCTGACATCAAGCTGCTGTGTCTGATCGGCGCTGCTGGAGTCGGGAAGAGCGAGGTACTGCTCTGCTTTCTTTTCGGTGGCGGAGTCGGTAGCGGCATTCTCGGGTTGTTGCTGCTGTTGGGTTTGCTCAGTGGCCGATGACATTGTGGCGTAGGGCTTTTCTTGATAGAGATTGGAGGGACACTGGGGGTAGGCAATCGGTGTACGGATTAGTCTTTGAGAGAGGATTGTCGCAGGTGCGATTGTGGTTGAGGCGCGCGTCGGGATTGTCAGGAGTGGGTTTAGGACGAGATGTAGAAGTGTTGTGCGCGTTAAAATGGGTTTGTGCATGTCTTCTATCTGGGCCAGGTTTTCTGTTACTGCAGGTAAGTTTGGCCGATAAATAGATTGAGGTGTGTTGGTGGATTTGGTGGTGCGGGAGTTCGGTGGAACTGACGGAGGATTCTAGAACGATCATCCTTCTTGGTGCTTCGGAGGTACGTATGACGTTGTTTTGGATATAACCTCCAATTTGTAATTTTCTACCTGTTTACATATGTAAAAATTCTCTAGTCGGTAGAATATATTGAATAATATGGAGACTGTTTACTCTGAAATTTATCTAAACCACCAATTGACCTATGATGCGTCAGAGGACGGATGACATGCAACATGTAGATAAAGAAGGGAACTTACCGAAGCAGTGACACCATGTCCTACCCCCTTAATGCTATGCCACCATCCTTTAGGAATGAACATCCCATCACCAGCCTCCAGCTGTGCTTCGTATCCGATATACTTGCGTTCCGAGCTGGCCGTGTCCAAGCTATCGTCCCAAACCTCCCTCTCCAGCAGTGTCCTCTCTCGTCCCTGCATCATTTCTGACCCTCGAAACACAGCAGCCTCGCGATTCCCACTCCTCCCTAGTTGCCTTCTCACCGACGCGAACAGCGCTTGTCCATGGTCGGGAGCAATTAACCGCACAACTTTTCGTCCGGCAAGTTGAACGAACAGGTTCGGGTTGGGATCACGATGAAGGGGGGTGTATGTAGGCGGATAACCAATCCATACATTGGTATCGTAGACATCACCGTTGCCCGCCTGGGACACAAGCTCGGGAGTCGCAAAGTCGTCACGAAGCGTCTGTGGCAGATCGGATAGCTGGCATTGTGCTAAATACAGTCGAATCGACTGCGGCTGTTCCTCCGCTGTGCGCATCCATTCCAGAAAAAGTCTGAGAGGTGCATGGAATTGCCTAAAACTAATATCATCCTTGTCCGGTTCCATCGACGGCTGTGTGAGTTCTAATGGGACAAGAGCGTCTGCACCGTGCTGCTCAAGATATGCGGTATTCAATCGGGATACATTGGGCTCGGATGGGGAAGACTGGAACCAGCGTCCGAAGGCAGGCAGATCGCAGAAGCGACGGCGTGGGAGGACAACAGGAAGCTCGGGAAAGAAGTGCTCCTTGCGGAAATTCTCTATGCTAGCATCGTCAAGGATTTTTAAAGGGTGATACCCGCAAGGAGTTATGACGGAGGGAATGTTTTGGGTGTTCAATTGAGCATGTCTCCGGGTTGGATTGTTGAATCGTGCAACGGCAGATGGACGGCGGTACCAAACTCGTGGGTTACCGTTGAAAAGCCATCGCTGGACCGTCATTCAGGAGAGATGAGCGTCGTTTGTAAGCTTCGTCTGGTAAGATGTCTCAGGATCTCTCTGTACCTGAAGATCGTAGCTAAACTCGGGTGACAGCCGATCGGGGAATTTTGTCTTCCGGATTCCGAAGACTACGTAGTAGTACATTTATACATCCTTCCGTACAGGAATTGGCTAATAAGAGATCAAATTGTCACCAAAGTTTCGGAGCCCAAGTGCGCATTGATTCAAAGTACATACTAAATTCGCTGAGTCAGGTGTCATCTGCACCCTATATATCCCGTGAGGTACGGGACAAACCAATGGTTATTGACCTAATATCTTGGAAGCTTTTCAAATAGTCCTGACAGCTCATAATGATTCAGTGGCTGGGGTCTATTTTACAGTATAGTAACAGAGGCAAGCGATGACTACCGAACTAGAGTACTTTGGCTAGTATTTAACACCCCCAACGATTTATGAAGTATTTAGTAGGTATCTAGTTAAAATTGATTCTATACCCATTTACCAATAAATCTCACGGAATTGTCCGAGGTCCGCAAATCCTTGCCTATTCAGGGCTGGTGTGGTCTGGGGAAAACGGAAACCCCGCGCACCCAATTGAATGAAAGTCGCAAGGAATCTCTCCGCACCGGTTGCTGCCATCGCTCATTCCCATACCGGCTCATCGCACCCTAAAAGACCGTCAATATGGCTTCGGAAACCACTCCGGTAGATACAACGACGTCGAAATCGGCATCAGGCGACCAGAATGCCCCCGTGGAGGGTGATAGTGCGAAGCGGAAAGCGGAACAGACCAACGGAACTCATACGCGCACGAAGCGGAATCGTTACATCTCTATTGCCTGGTATGACCCCGGATCTGGATCGTCCGATCCTAACCCCTCTGGAGAACATGCCATATGCCATATGCCATATCGGTTTGTGTCTCGTGATATCTTGCGGCAGTGGAGCTGACTAGTCTCGGTACGGCACTTCCAGCAATGAATGCAAGCGACGGAAGATTAAGTGTAACGGTCAGGTACCGTGTCAACGCTGTGGGCACCTCAATCTCGAATGTTAGTAGACGGAACAACAGCCGCACCTCTGTCCTCCCAAGGGCCAGCGGTCCTCACCCCATGTGTCATGCGGTTAATCATGTTTTGATAGGTCGATATGCCCCTAATTGCTGCAACAATAACTTTAAGGATTCGGAGTATGTTGACCGAACTCCCCTGTATTCTGCGCCTACCACGGCTAATATATATCCACCCTGAATAGTGAATTCCGCTCAATGAAAGATCAGATTACGACTCTGCAGGACCAGGTCAATAGCCTTTTCAGTAGTCTAAGTGAGCTCCGTTCGCAGAGATCTTCCATTGATTCGCCGAACTTCGACAACTTCTCGCGAGATGGATCGCAGCCTGTGTTTACTTCTATGCATGCTGGGCTGGCCAAACCACGTGTGAGGCACCCCCGGTTCCATGGCCCCACGAGCTCGACTTTCAATTTCAATGTAGCAAGATCTAGCCTTCAAAACATGGGCATCGCTCCGACAGAAGAAGTGATAACTGACGACCTGACCACGGCTCATGCGACACCTGCTGGCTCACCTCCCCATGCTGCACCATTCGCGCCTCCTATTCATCCTACTAAAGATCCTATATGGGCCATTAAACGTGAGGATGCTATACGACTATGCCAAATCTACGAAGAAGAGATTGGGATCATGTATCCACTTTTCGAAATCGAAAAGGTGACACAGCAAATCAACCTACTCTACACTTTTATGGAGGCTGCAACACGCACTGGATTTGCACAACGAGCGCTGCCCGGCTCAGATGGTCTCCAAGACGACAATACAAACCTTATAAAGATGATTCTTGCTACAACGCTGGTTGTGGAGGGGGGTGGCCAGAGCGAGCTTGGTCAACGTCTTTATCTGAGTGTGAAACCGGTCATTGAGTCCAAGATTTGGGAGCCGTTAGACATTAGAACCATTCAACTCTTCGGCATCGTGGTATGTTATCCTGGTCCATCGCGCAGGCTTTTTGATAACTAACATCTCATGATTAGGCAACCTACCATTTCCATACTGACGACGATGCCATGGCCTACCGTCTCATCGGGTTAGCTGCTCGCATGTGCCTTGAACTCGGCCTGCATCGACGAGATGCGTTGGCGAAGTCATTTCCTAACGAAGATCAATGGCCAGAAATCATCAAGATCTTCTGGGCGATCTATAGCTTGGATAGGCGCTGGAGTCTTGGTACTGGGCTGCCGTTTGTTATTCAAGATGAAGATATTGATCCGAACTTACCAGAGCCGGTAGGATATGCTTACCACCGTCCCATCTGGGGTATCTGTCGCTAACAGACGTTTAGGATGCATCGCTGCCGTACCTAAGGTGTATGATTTCCTATAACCGCATTAGCTCAAAGATTTGGTACTCTGGACTTGGCTCAGAGGGAACAACGGACATACGTCGGGATGAAATTGGCTACTTGGACTATCAAATTCTCCAGTGGTACAAGCACGTTCCAGATGCCTTGAAGTTCTATCCAGTGCAGTCACCAAAGCATGGAGAGTCAGCGAACCGTGGCCTTCGACGACTACGTGTTCTGTTATATTTGCGCATGAACCAGCTTCGCATTCTTATCTACCGACCGGTTCTTCACTCAGCAGGTAGCATCTCCGAAGATAAGGGCCATGCCCAGACTGTGGTAGATGTTGCCAAAGATACGGTTCGCGTGCTTACACGGCTGAATCAAACTTCCGACATTTATCGCACTCAACAGATTACATTCAACTATTTTCTTGTTGCCGCTCTGGCTGTCCTTTTTCTCGCCGTTTGCCATGCGCCGACGGAGTTCAACCGGCAGGTCCGAGACGAGTTCTACATGGCACTCGATCTAGTCAACGGCTTTAGCACGAAGTCTTACGTATCGAAACGGTTGTGGAAGGCCATCAAAGGCCTTCGAAAGATTGGTGAAAGGCTGGGCGTGCTCGTGCGTCCCTTTGGGTCAGATTCTAATGACCCTCATTCTACGGCAGCTGTCGCCATGGCCGGTTTGGCTGGTCATCCGATTGAAGATCTATCGGTATATGGCCCTATGAATGGGGTGAATGAACTCGGAAATAGCCCATTAAATGGGCTTCAGATGAGCCATGAGTTGACAACGCTGTTTGAGGCTGTTGGAGGATTTGGCAACTTCATTGCGTCGAGCACAACGCAGGACGGGATGGGCGGGTTTGTAGGACCCGATGGCGAAATCCAAAACACGGGGGAAGGCCTTTCAGGAATTCTGGGAGACGATGGTGAATTATCACGAGCCATCAGGGACTTGTTCTGAGGGATACGCTTGTATGTATATCGATGCGGTGTGTATATAGTGACATTATTATTCTTTTCCAAAATGTCTCGCTCGGGTTTCCTTTGTAGGCGAACCTGACTAACAGTAGAAACCACCTTGATATAGTGTCAATAAAGTAACCATACTATATTTTCTAAGTGCAGATAACGGATGGTAGGAGTAGGAGGAGTACGTAGTCCTACAAGTAGATCATGGACGGTCGAGACCCAACCCTCATTCCCTGCACGTGACCCCGCATGGCTGCCGTCAGTCGGAGGGCTGGAGAGTTAACCTAAGTTCTCTTGCCAACCACCCATCCTCCTGAACCCCAATCAAATCAGAAGCCATGCCCAACTGATGACCTACGGTTTGTGAGACCACACCTTCGACGTTGAGGGATCTCTCCACTTCCATCTAGTCCGCGACGGCTACGGCAACTGGGACCGCTGGCAAACATCTTTTTCCACCGCCCCACGAAACCTAATTTCGGAGAACCCCTCGACTGCGGCGATCAATCACTGCACAATCAAGGAAGGGAAGGAGAGACAGGGACTCCCGGATTTTTTGCTCACTGTGTCCGCCAAGGATCGATAATTGCCAATATCCGAACTTTGTCTCCAATTTCCATGATCTTCTGAAGTCGTTTCCTTACTAGTGGGGGGAATTTATCGCTATCACGTCAACGCCGCCTCATCGCACAATAAGTCTCGTTTCGCACATTGTTATGACCCTTGGGCCTATCAGACATACTCGTTCGCTTGGTTCTTGGCCTCTAAGGGTGCTACAGTCTTGCCTTCATTGAACAAGGCTCCTAATCTCCTGGATCGGGGGATTCCTGGGCGAAAGCGACTTGGGCCGGGACGCAGTGTCAGCTGGTGCAAGTTGTCAGAGGCCTATCTCTTTACGAGATCACCCCAGAACGGTTTTTACCGGTAGCTCGGCAACGTGTCGAGAGAGACAGGTTCGGCGTTGGCCGACGGCCTAGACAGGCTGGATCTGAGTCAACTGTCAGAATCAACGCCCTC
The DNA here is from genome assembly GCF_009193445.1 of Aspergillus pseudotamarii. NCBI lineage: Eukaryota > Fungi > Ascomycota > Eurotiomycetes > Eurotiales > Aspergillaceae > Aspergillus > Aspergillus pseudotamarii. Next base: position 104,844 of record NW_022475100.1, on the reverse strand, counting down.
ATCATCTGCGTCCGATTCGTTCGATATGTCGTCATCGGAAGGGGCCCCGGAGTCATGGATCTCCTCCTTTTGCTCCCTCATGGGCCATGAGTTCTTTGCCGAGGTGTCGGAGGATTTCATCGAAGATGACTTCAATTTGACGGGACTGCAGTCACAGGTGCCCATGTACAAGGAGGCATTGGAGATGATCTTGGATGTGGAACCAGAGGAGGATGAGGACGAAGAGGAGGAGGAAGAGGAAGAGGAAGACGAGGATGAAATATTAGGTGATGAGAAGCCCCCCGGGTATCGGCGAGCGGGTGACCGAAGGCATACGCGGGTGGCCAGTGATCTGAGCGTGATAGAGAGCTCTGCTGAGCTGCTCTACGGTTTAATTCATCAGAGATATATTACGTCTCGGCCGGGCATACAGCAAATGCTGGAAAAGTACGAGATGCAGCATTTTGGCGTCTGCCCCCGCGTCTACTGCAATGGATGCAAGGTTCTGCCAGTTGGTCGGTCCGATACTCCAGGTCAAGAGACGGTGAAGCTCTTTTGTCCGAGCTGTCAGGATCTGTATACGCCCCCAAACAGTCGATTTCACTCTGTTGATGGTGCCTTCTTTGGAACTACTTTTGGATGCTTATTTTTCATGACATTCCCTGACTTGGACATTGGCCCTCGGCTTGATAGCTCTCTTATATCGCCGACACGGTCATCTTCAGTAAATAACCAGGTCTCTCCCGACGTCCCCCCTGCTCATCAGCCGGTGGAGATCAACGGAGTGCGGACGGCCAATTTCTGCCCCGGACTTGGACTGGGCAAGATCTATGAATCACGGATTTATGGATTCCGGGTTTCGGAGCGGTCCCGGACCGGACCACGTATGAAATGGCTACGGATGAAGCCCACAGATGTTGAAGAGCTCAATGAGATGGCTCGATATGAAGCAGCTCGTAGGGAAGCCGACAACGACGGCGATACAGAAATGGGCGCCGCTCCTGCAGGAGGAGCGCAGAACTCGGCGATCGCAAAGAGGAAAAAGGCGCCTATGCGGAGACGGCGGTACAACCCTGATCAAATGAGCATTAACGGCGCCGAGGCGGGATAAACGGACAAATCAGCTATCATTATTAAAACTCTTTTGGGCGATGGGAAAGAAATATTTAGAAGGAAATTAGTGTGGAAGTGATTGAAGCGCGCATGTTGACTTTTGTGGTTCTTTTCCTTTTTAACCCTACTAGCTCGTGGCCCATGGTCCTCTCAAACATTAACTGAAGTTTTTCCCCCTTTCTTTTGTGTGTCTTCTTTTCGCCTATCATCCCACAACTTCCCCCAATTTCCTTCATCAACTATTCATGTATGTCTTGTCTATATTCACTGAATTATGTCTCATTTCTTTGACTGCATCAAGGCGTCTTCGGGTCGACTTTTCCGTCTTCCTGGCGTACAGATTCACGTTCGAGTACAGTACACAGAGCAATCATGGAATTAAAACATTGAATGTTGATGGCCCAACTGATTGTAGTTGATTATCGTCTTAATATACTCTCCACCAGACCATGCAATGACAAGATCGTACCGGCCTCGCCTACATTTCTACCTACCTTACTTATAGGCAAACACAAGACTTACACCATGTATCAGAAAGCTAGTTAGCTGTTCTTTCCTCGGATATAGTTCATGTTGGCCTTCATATCCTTGGATGTATGAATACTCTAGGGCTATGTTTTGTTTAGGTGTCTGTCGTGTTCTATTTAGAGAATGAATTTCAACATAAGTCTCTTCAGGAGGATGGTTCTACACGGGGTGAGAAAGGCAGAGCCAGAGGGCATCAGCTTTGGTACACTTCTATTCTACATATTCATATGTAGGCGATGTTTATAGCAGATGTAGTGAAACTCGTCTATTCATAACGGCACTGTTATTCATGAGCTATCAATCTTCGGTTGTTTCTTAGGCCCGGGGGAATTCGTAGGGCTGAAAAGTGCTTGCCTGGGCGATTGAACAGATAGAAATGGCATTTTTAGACTTGCGCACGCGTGCCTAGGCGGGACTTGTATGCATTAGCAACAAAAGCGATTATGAAGGTGCGTTGGCTTCAAAGAGAAAGAGAATTATCGAGACGTAGGCTTGAACTCGTTTATATGAGTTCGATTAATAGAACCAAGCACTAGACATATTTTCGGAGTCTCCAATTGAAGCGCTTGGGTTGCTTGAAAAAGTGCCATTTCCCTGCATGGAACGGTTCGTTTGACTATTAGTATACGTTTAGAGATTGCTACTAACCTCAGGAGCAGGCCCCACGGTAAGACTTCTGTGTACAATTGTAGGCGTGAATGGAAAGCTCATCGAAATCAAAGAGGTGTTTCCACTGAGTCAAGGAACATTTGGTTAGTTCGTAAACAGAAAGGCAGTGTAATTCATGCGCAGCTAGAGGAACGGTGAACAGTGCTTGATCTTTAGTCCACCATTCCATATGTTGAAGTGGATTGGAATCAACTGAGCATCATCAGTTGCTCGTCGAGATTTGAGAGTGTCAATACTCTTGGATATGGTTAATAGGTACAGCAGGTTAATGAGTACCTGTCCGACCCAGATGGGCTTATCACCAGCCACTATTTCACTTTGGGTAATTCAAACGAGTCCTTGGAAATCTCATGTACTTTTTTTTTGTATTTTGTTGGTGATACTCCCCGAGAGTAAGCTGAAGGGCTCGGGGTTTGTCCGAATGGAGAGTCGATCATAAAAGGCTTGGCTCGAGGGATTTCTCAGGTGGGTTACACTGTTAATGAGATGATTTGATATATTACAGATTCATAGGGATTCTTAATTAGGAAAGTGTCATCGTAATTTTCTTTTTGAGATTCTCTCTCTCTCTCTTTTTTCTTTTCATTTTTTTTCATTTTTTTTTTCCCTCTATCGGTAACGATTGATATAAAAACGGTGTATGTACTCTGTGTCTACGGAGTATGTGGATGTACTTTAGCGTATTGGATAAGCGACGATAGAAATAAGGTCTAGAATATGTCCCGTAATCTTCATCAATAGCCACGCGCGCATGCTAATGATGCACGCTAAGGCATGCACCGTCAATAGTCACTCATCATATCGTCAATTTCCCTCTCGTTGAGAATTACCCGAATCGTTAGTTAAGACCCCATTTTATCTCTCAACGACAGGGATTCTTCGTGTCTTTCGTATTCATGTCGGACAATCCTCTAAAAATCTCTCACGGAGAAGGGGTGTGTCAAATCATGCAAATTTGAATTACTGGATCAATTCCCGACAACTGTTCCTCGGGTTTCGCCGGTAACATAGACCTCAATAGACGAATTAATTGGCCTCCTTTGAGCCGCCTTGCGTAACCATCCTTGACGAATCCAAGACCGAAGTCGAGAGTTTCGATGCCACACTAACGCAAGGACAAAAGTCGACGGCTTAGCCGGATACGAGTTGTGACTATCAAGTATCACCACCACTTCATGGGAGTTGTCACGCATGAAATAAGTTCGAGATTAAATCCTAATGGTTCCCCTTGCTTTCCGATTGCCGGTTCCAATCCATGTAACGTCGTAGATACTACTTACTACCTTAGTAGCGCTGGATAACCCCCGTCTGAGTTAGATACGTACTGTGTATTGTCTCTGTCTCTGTCAAGGTGGGGAAGTATGTACCCAATCAATCATAAAACCCACCGGTACCAAAACCCGTGCGGGCTGTCAGCATTCAGTTTGCTCGCTCGCCACGCTGATTGGCTCGCTCGGGTGTTTTAAACTGGGGCCAACCTTCGGACCAAGAGGCTGATCATCTGTTGCTCTGTGTCATGATTTAATGGATATGGCATAAGGCTGACCATCAGTTCAAGTTCCGTGGCCCTTTAAGGCGGATGGCCTGTACCACGACAGGCCCCGAAATGAAGTTAATACGGTGGAATTTGACGCCATATCTGACAAACAAGAAAGACAGACTGAACGAGAGAGGGGCGGGGAAGGGGAGAAACAGAAATGGAAAGAAAGAAAAAAAATAAAAATAAAAATAATTAGCAATTTATCTTTTCCTCTTCCGACTAATAGTAAGTCCGAGATAGAGAGTTAATATGCAATGTATTTTCGGACTACCAATGATGCTTCGAGATAACCGGAACAGGTAATTGGCAACGGCTCATCCATCCCTATCATGTGGCTGAATTGTTGTTGCTGTTGACTTTCCAGCACATCTGCAACCATGAGGTCTCTCTCAAGGATCAGGTTGCCTTGCTGGTACCAGGGCATGCAGAGCCCGAACTGTTCCCCGAGATTTGACTGGGAGTAGGGCGGGATCAAGTCCCGTGTACGCTGTTAGGCAGAGGAGTGGTGGTTGTACAAAGGAGGCTCAAATTGATAATGGATCCTCTAATATCTTTGTTCATCATACTGGGTGGAACATTTACTTCATGCATAAATATTAGTATATACTCTTCCCACTAGTGGCTTAGGCTATGTAACTGTCCTGCACTGGACACCACATCCAATCTAGATAAGGGCCTCAAAACGAGTTTTCTTTCAAAAGTGTCAAAAGTGAAGAGCTAGAACATATCGTTGTCCACTCATTGTTCATTTCTCAGAAGTAGCAGTAGCACGAGGTCAGTGATTCAGAGTCCAGGATAAAGCTTGCAAGGCTGAAGCTAGTTTCTCAACAATTTCCACAGGATAATTGGATTAATTAATTCAACCCATGGGAATAGCCCCCATAGATGTATACATACATACAGCGTACCACGTCACCATGGAGTGGTGGAGGCGCAGCATGTTCGTTTCTCGCGCAGAGCCCCACTGCAAGCGCCTATTCCAGATTCCAGAGACCGAATCTTCGCAATCAATCTATTCCATGGGCCAAAGCCGACAGAGCAAATCAAATCAAATAAATTATTATTAATATTTTTTTTTCTTGAAAAAAAAAAATTTGTAATGTAAAATGAAAAATGAAAAACAAAGGGTATCCGCAAATTGAGTGCAGGGGGGTTCTGTTCTGGCCCGGGCGTTGGAAGGAGCCTTTTGATTTTACCGCGTGCCGGACGGATGGCGCCGGAATGGGGTCTGTCAAGGGTTATTATGCCTTGAAGGGTAAATGGGGGTCAATACCTAGGTGCCAATATTCGTCTGGAGCTACCTGCGTAAGTACTACGGAGTATACCCATACCCGCTTGAGTCCCCGCGAGATGTCACTTAGTTGAGCAGATTAACTTAAGAGCATATCGTCCAGGTATGATTCCTTTGGGGACAACCGGTAGGCAACCATACCTGAATCTGAAATTTGTTGCGATCACTAGGTATCATTGTTAGTTTAAAGGCTCACCCAAGGTTGAGGGAAGAGTATTTTTTTTTTAAAAAAAAAAAAAAGAAAGAAAAGAAAATGATGGTGGAACGCCTCAGGCTCCCACTAGAAGCACATCAGTCAACCAAGGCAAGTAATTGGCCGAAAGGTAAACCTAAACACAAGAAATTTAAAAAAACAAAAAAAAAACAAACAAACCGATACAGTTGAAAATATCTCCAAACAAGTTCAACAAGAACTCTCTCCAGTCTAGCCCAAAATCTAGCGAGCAGCCCGAAGAGGCCCGCAAATTGTTTGGGGGCCAAGCTGTAAGTATGTACAATCCATACAGAACCTAAGGCCAACCAACACCCAAGGAGCCACCGATTGGTCGAGACCCCATTGTCAATGGTTTCACCCCAAGAAAAAGAGAGGGAAAAAATAAAAGAAAAGAAGGGAGAAGAAAAATACACATGCACACACAAGGAACTTCAAGTCGTAGTCTGTGATAAGGCCAAGAAAGCATCAATTGTAGGAGAGTATAAATCACAATAATGATAATAATAACACTAATGATGAGAGACCACAGGAAGAAGATTGTATCGTGGCCATCAATGTTATGCCCCAAGATCAAGCTCCCATAATAACCGGAACGCCAACCGCAATGTATCAATCAAGCTGTCACATCACCCGAACCCAAGGCCCTGTAAAGTTGCGTCCTGCGATATGTCTTGTGATGTTTGAAAACAGATGGCATCCCATGCCCACCCATTATAGTCGAATGAATGAAATAAAACTCCACGGTGCACATAACCCAATTTATCATGCCAGTCGTTACAACGAATCATCGCCGAAAGCAAACCAAATCACGTCATTAAAATAGAGGGTACGAGTGGGGAGAGCACGGGTCCGACTCGGGAGTAAGAGGGCATGCCAGATTGGGCGGCTCCGCTGGTGTCGATGGGGAGGAGTGATCATCGCTGCAAACGTGCGACAGCGGCGGCATCTGAAGGAAGGGAATTAGTCTTGCTGAATGTGGGATTTCTTGCAGATCGGCTCAATGAACGGGGAGGGGTATGTACAGGGATATTGGACTCCGAAAGGTGTTGAGAACTCGGACACAAATCGATGCCAGCCATGGATGCGTAGCTCATGCTAAACGGGCTCACAATATCTTCGTCCGCGTAGACATGCGGCCTTTTGACTGGGCCTGCCGTAGTCATTGTGACGGGGAGAATAGATGGTACTGATGTCCCATACTCTCCGTGATACATATCACTGTAGGTACTCGGGATCGAATGATAGGGATGTGGCTGTCCATATGGGGACTGCCCGTAGGGTTCCAAGTGGGAATATGAAGGATAAGAGTACACAGGCGGGGGTGATGCGGAGAGCTGGCGCGTACATTGATGGGAGAACATCGCCCCCCTGTCATCATGTGCTGCAAAACCATCATAGGCTGTGATCCTCTCTGCTGTAGCCCGTCTCGTGGCATCCCCGTTCGACTTGGAAGCGCGAGAGTTCCTAGTACGAGGCTTGGCGGGATGCGAACTCTTCGGCACTTCAGTCCTTTCGTTGGACCGTTCTGGGGATTCTGAAGCTGAGGCAGCCCTCTTCTCAAGATCCTCTAGACGGCGCTTGAGCTTTTTGCCTAATACAATGCCCCAGTCAGAATAGATGCCCATATCATTTTCTCGATAGCGGCACACTTACGATAATTGCGCTGCGCAATTCGGTTTTGAATACGCCGCCGCTCGGCAAGATCTGATATCTTGGTCCAGTCTTCGTTAGGATTGGCATTCGGACTGAAGGCACTGCTGCTGGCGTGACTCGACGAGCCTCTTGAACCGGTTGTTTGGTAGGTATGACTGCTTGATCGGTGCATCTTGGGCAGATAAAGGATGTGGGGAAGAATAGCGGAGGGAAACGAGCAACTCCCAACTATATATGATATGATAGTGGAACAGAGTTTCGTCCGTCTACGATTGGTAGACTTAATGAGATCAAAGTAAAATCGAGGAAGAGCGGCACAAGAACAAAGAATGGAAGAAAGATTGGCTATATAGATTCAGATTCAAGTGGTCAAAGCCGTCAATGATGATTTACCATCGGAACCTAAAACAGAGAAAGGAATCACGTAGTATTTAAAGAAGAGTTGGAGCCATGGCCAATCCACTAGAGAAACAGCCTACATGTAACTCATTGCTTGCTAAGCCCCGGTCTCCGAGTCCAAAACAACCCATGACAGCGATTGAGCCGTTGCGATAACAGTGATAATCCCGTGTTCCGATTAATCTTCTCTTTTTTTCCTATGGGTTGATTTTAATTTTAGTTTAATTTTGATTAAATGGATAATAATTTTTTTTAATAGAATAAAATTTATTTATTTTCTCGTTTTCTTTTCTTTTTTTTGGGGGAGGGGGGTCCGGTAACATTAGTGTTTCGCAACAGGTGAAATGCCTGGGGGCTTGGGGGCAGGGAGCCATTAGTATGCATGGCTTGACCATGTGTTGGTAGGGAACTTTTCCCGAATGGATACGCGGATGTGCAGGGCTGCGTCGCCAAATGGTTGGCGGGCTGATGGAATCCCAGGTTGTGAGGCTATTGAAGCGGACCCTCCGATGACCGAAAAGACCGAGAGGGGGTGAATTAACCAAGGAAAATGAGCAAAATCAGGCTGTGCTGAACCAACAGCCCCCAGGTTTGTCCACCATCATCGGCCATGTGGTTCCAGATATTGCATTAGCAGCATGTCACTAAGGTTGAAGCTGCATTCTCCAAAGAAGGGGGCGGTTTTTCAACTGTATTGATGAATGAGCCTTACACTTCACGTACTGGTTAGATTCTAAAGGAACTTGATAATAAATAGCAACATCATGTAGAATGTAGATCTTCACACACGTTTTTTCCCTTCCTTTTATTACCCTCCTTCATTTTCTTTTAACTGTGCTCGGGGGGTGCTGAAAAAGAAACAATGCTGCAGCTCAATGACATCCTCAATTCCTCACCTTACAGCAGGTTTGGAAAGGAGAGAAAAAGAAAACAAAAAAAAATAGTTGAAGTAAAAAGCCTCGAAACAAGTGTAACAACGGACAATTTTCCAAGGTCGTATAGTCTTTCCTAACCAGATCTTTTACGAGCGAGCCAACAAAGATCAGTAAGGAAAGTGGAAGTTGCACAGTCATGCATTGCTAATGGGGGCCCTTGGTGATTTACTTTCCTTCCATGCATATTACCTGGGGCACTTTGGGGTCCAACACAGATGCTGCCCTTGTATGTACGGTATATATGGGTATTATACTACTAGGTAATTTACCAATAGCAAGAATGTTCCCTGGATTAGGGCCGCGAAGTGGCTTCCCAGAGAGTGCGTGGCTCTGGGAAACGGCCAGGAAGGGGGCTAGATTTGCACATTCAGTGACAATTTGCGTGTATCATACCAGTAATGCATGTATGGACGAAAGGGTATGGTTACACAATGAATCACTAACCTCGTTTTCATCCTCATTTTCTCCATGGATACCTATTCTTAGACTGAGAGGTGCAGGTTGTTGTACTAACTCAAAGATAATTTTAAGCGTCCTTATTTGACGTAGGTCATCCGATGATTTGCATACGTTGCTATTTTGGCAGACCTCGGATTTCCTGCGTCCATCTATCCTTCTAACAGTCCATCATCATTCAGTGTCCAGCTGTTCCATGGGGTTAAGTGCAGAGCTATGATATATTTCCACTACGACAAATGTATATGAAACGGCATTCTTAAGATTTTCTCCAGCTTCCTGATAGAGCACGTCACTACGCTCCTACACCATAGACTCGTGTTTACTCTGTGCTCTGAATTCGATAACATATTCTCAATATCGATAGCTACCAACTTTAATTACGGGCATTGCGACTAGTTACATTCGGTCAAAATACCACCATTTTAAACTCCTTCGGGGTCAAAGAAATTAGCCGCCGGCCCCCATCCCACTAGTATTTTAGTTAGAATGCAAGCGTTGCTCCGTACATGCTCCTTCATTATAGCGTCTTAATGAGACAGAAAATGGAAGGGGGTAGAAAAAAATATATAAAAAAGAGAAGGGGGACCGGGAAAGAAAAGGAAACACAACTATAATTGTAATTCAACCGCACCCCATTTCTAACACATGACAAATTTGTTGTCAATAAGAGTTAGTATGTATGTACGTACAGTACCTTAGTACTCCGTACGACCCACATTTACATGACAGGCAACATCTCCCTCCAGAATTGGATAACTCTTTTTTAATCTTGATGTTTTTAGGGCAAAATACTTTCTGACCAATCACACCCGGGTGCACCAGTTTCCAGAAAAGGGATTTAGGCAACTTCCGACTGACCTCCTGCATGGGTGCTCCCTCGACAGCGCAAAACGAGAAGCGGGCAAATTCTTGAAGAATGTTAGAAGTGGAAGAGTGCACGGCCTCGATTTCTGCCACGTTCGTACAGAACCCCCTTGATCTTGGCAACACACTAAGGATAAAGATCTCACTCTCCCCAGCGGATGGCGGCGTGGGTACTCTAATTGTATATCGTTTCTCTTATTCTAAAACAAGAGGACACTTGATGAACATGGAGAACTGCATTAGGCTGTGCTTGAAACATGGGTAAGGTATTGTTCATCTGACAATATGTAAGAATGCGGAACAGCCTTGTTTTGCCCATGTCTTGAATACGAGGAGTGTTATTACCAATCTTTCTCTCTGGGTATGTGCGTGTATGTGGTTTATGTGTATCCTTCTTTTTCTATCTCATCTGCAGCTTCTGTTGCTAGGAATGATCTGCGTTGTCCACTATTATTAGTCTACGCCGCGTCCAACCCGTGCGAGGCTCAACTGTAAGGCAGAATACCTAGCATTCCATCATACTTGGGGGCGATAAAGTACTACTAGACGAGTTATCCTATACTAACATGAAACTGGGTGATGACACATGTAAGACTCTTGCTAGATTAGGTTTCTGCTCATTAATACGTTACTCTGATCGAGATCAATCTGAACGCCTTTTTCTTTCCCTAGGAGTTAGATGAATGGGAAGGAATTAGTTGAGTCAAGCAAGATAGAGGGATCTTCCGTGGGTGTGTGGGGAGGGGAGATGCGTCAATATGATAATCCCTATTGGCTGTACCCCAGTCTGAGGTATTTCGAGGATTGGCAACTATGAGGCTCAACTCTTTTCTCTCTTTTTTTTGTTTCGTTTTGCCTTTCTATCTTGCTTGCTTTCTTCTTTATTTTCATTTTCTATTTTTATTCTATTTACCCCTCCATTTTTCCTTTGCCCTTCAAAAATCTATTTCTTCCAGCGTAATACGAAGGGCGCTCGGAGTCACATTCAGGGCCCCCCTTGTGTAGGGCTGATGACATGGGTTCTCATTGGCGAGGGTAGGAAACCAGCTGAGTAGTATCTGTTTCAGGATGTATGCCTTGAGGTAAAGCGCCAATCGCATGGTTGGTCCCAGTTGGGTTGTCATGCACGGTGATATCTCTCGCCTCAATTTGGCGGTGGTTGTGGGGTCTGGGCCTGCATATAAGCATCCATTCATACTCACCCGCTGCGTCCTGACCCCTCGCCATCGTATGTAACCTCATCTCTGCCTTCTCTTATCCCCCGGCCCTGGTTAGACCCGTGGCCCCCCGACAAAAGTAAAAAATAGAAAGAAAAGAGTTGTATGTTATTGTGCGTTGGGATAAACGTCACAGTGCCGATCAATACTATTTAGTCAGTTCCTTTGACTAACCTCCTACCAGCAGATAGTCCTTCGTGGAGTCTAATGGTCGGTATGACTTATTTCCAAGTTCGGGATCCTAAGAGACAAACATTCTCGATGACGAATAGTCGAACCTTCCAGCAACGGTCTTGAAACATCCAGGTAGTGATGAGACTTGCTGGCACATATCGTGCTTTGGCTGCAAGTACGTGACATCTATATATCTACACTAACTAGCAGTAACTAGTTAGATATTTTCAGGTGTTACCTAATCGGCCAGTTTCTCGGATTGAATACCCGTTTTTGTATGACTGCTTTACCTTCATAGCCCCTCTATGTCTGGGATTTGATCACTGGTTATATACTTCAAGAATTTAACGCAGGGTCATCATTACCACTGCTCCACTTACAATGGCAGACTAAGCCTAAGGATCATCCGTGCCGCCCGAGAAGATTACGAACTTCAATTGCTTACCCAGCTGTGGCTGACTGCACGTGGTGACCGACTTGACATCTGTCGGGCGAAGTGAAGTACTAGTATGAACGGTTAGATTATGAACAATTTCCGCTGTATAGAAAGTTCTAGTCCCGCCCCCAAGTCTATGCAGGAATGGATCCTTCAGCAAGATAATTCATGCATCTTCGATCAAGGGAAGCACCCGCAATTCGCCAATCTAATACCCTTTGATTCGTTGAAAGAGACGTGGTTATTGGAGAGATTTCTGTATCTATTTCAGCTTATAAGGTCGGGGGCAAGTTAAACACCGAGGTGCAATCTATGTAAACATTGACTTCATTCGCTGAAGGTGGGGTGATGGAATCAGCAAAGGATGGCTTTCCTTGTACGGAGTTAAAAGAAAGAAAAAGAAAAAAGCCGACCGGGCCAAGGTCAGGGTTCACTATTTTTAACTATTATTGAGCACTGGTAATGGCCCGAGTGCGTCAGAAGCCTGGTCGATGGTCAATATAAAAATATATACCATGCGGACAATGCCTATTGAGGATTCAAATGGGCCGCGGGGGAAGGGGCTAGGACTGTAGATTTTAATTGAGAACTAAAAAGCGCCCCAAAACTAGTGTTAGTGTGTGTGTGTGTGTTTTAATCCTGCCCCAACCAAGTTGGCGAATCTAATATGATTTTGAAGACATGTTCGGGATAAATAACAGGCATCGCTCAAGGAGTTCGTTTAAGGTTGATGTGTCCATACCAATCAGGTTTGAAAAGGTCACAGTTGGCTATCATTTCAATATACTGAATGAAGGAAATGTCATTGTTCTGTTGGCAATCAGTGGTTGTCGGCGATTTGGAAAAAAGGGTAAAACCCCGACATTCGGGCAGCGCATACCTCCGTCAACAGGCCCAAAAGTTTGTGAATGACTGAATGGCCTTGCGGCTCTCATCGGCTTCCCTCTCCACCAAAATGGCTCAATATCCTGTGTTCCACCTCCCCATCATATCCGGACCCCGCTGTGCAGCTCAGCCTTCGTGGGCGGTATGACAATGCCATGGTGATCAGCCTGGTATGGAGGATTTAGATGTGTGCTGATCAGCTTCTTCGCCGTTGTTGTCCCGTCTCTGATGGATGTGCACGGAGTAATGGAACCACTTGGGCGGGAACGGATCCTGCCGACGTTCTGGACGTCGTGTAGCGTGCGTTGTGGATCTCCTCGTGGCTGCCTGGAGATTTCTCCTCCCTCAGGCATAACAAGATGGCTTGGGTCCCTTAAGCACACCCCTTTGGGCTTACAGCTACGCCTCGTTCAGGGCCGTTATGGATATTATGCCTCAGGCACTAATTTGAGTGCTTCCCCCACACTCGTACATACTCCGGGCCAGTACTTTAACAATTGCCTCCTAGGCTAGACTCGAGGACCACGAATAGAAAATTTTATGGGGTTCGAAGTTTTCCACGCTGGCAGAAACCGGCCTATACTATTGTGAATTATTGACATTGGGTGTGTCTCGCTCTGTTAATGGTTAATTGTACTGCTGTAAAGAGTACAATACACTCGATTCCACTGGATTGTTGTTCGTTGGAATGCCGTCTGTTACTATATTTATATATAAACATTTGGGATCGTCGTATTACGTCCGTGTAGAGACACGCCTTAGGTCGACAAAGTTCGTGACATAGCTCTTCAGGCGCCCCGTGAACCAGGCTCGAAAAGGCTGACCGGAAAAGTACCTTGTATGTGTAATGGCACAACACCAATCAACGACCTAACTCTAATACAGGCTAAGTCGTCATTTGCCATGATACAGCGGCTGAGTCTACGAGTCGTTGAGGTTCAAGCGCAAGGCGGTAGCTGCGGGCACAGTTGATCATTTCCTACCTTGGGAGTTATGATTAGACATCTGCAGAAGCCATTCACGGGTTGCTAGTGGCTTGATTTCGTGGAGGTAGATTCAGCAGGTGTCGACCTACCCAAGATACTTTCCAGGTACTACAACCAGACTCGCAAGGTAGCTTTCACCTCTTGAGTGGTGGATACTTACTCCAGCTGGATAGAAGAGAGAAAGATTTGCAAAGCCGAGGTAGCTAGACTTCTACATATTCGATTAGAATATGTTATAATGCAAGATAGCGCTCATGCTAGTTGAAAAAATGGCCAAATCATCAAACTATAGCAGTGATATAACCCAAGGCTGCGAATCGTTCCTTTTATCCATACCCATAAAGAATCATGTAAAATACTCTAGACAACTTGTATCCCGTTTTATGCGACCAAAGCTTCATTTACAGGACGTAGCTGGTAAAATCAGTATGAGATCATGTAGATTGCACCCGGCGACAGACTTACCTCCACTTGTGATCTTCATCACCATACTGGATTCCCTCGATCCAGTTTTTCATCTGAGAAGCAATCTCGCCAGCTTCCTCGTCCTCCTTCAAGCCGCAGTCGACCATCTTGCCTTTGTAGCTGATGCTTCGTACAGGGCTTACGATGGCTGCGGTGCCAGATCCGAACACCTCAACCAGCCTACCCTCGTCCGCTGCCTCAGCGACCTCAGACATTCTAATCTTGCGCTCAGAAACAGTCCAGCCATTCGGTGCTAATCTCTCTCGGGCAAGTCCTAAAACAGAGTCACGGGTCACGCCTTCAAGGATGGTCCCATCTAGAGGAGCAGTGACTAGTTCCTTCTGCCCTGTTTCTTTGTTCTTCAACGCAATAAAGAGGTTCATAGTGCCGACCTCGGTCACGTATTCTTCCTCACCGAAAAGCCACAAGTTTTGTTGGAAGCCTCGGGAGGCTGCGCTCAGTTGAGGAACAATGCACGGAGCGTAGTTAGCACCCAGCTTTTTATCTCCGACACCGCCGGGCCACGCTCGAACAGCATAGTCAGTGGCCTCTAGAGAGATAGCTTTGAAGCCAGTGGGGTAATAAGGCCCAACGGGGCTTGCAATGACGAACAAAAGGGCAGAACCTGGTGGTCCAACCCCAAGGGTGCTTTGCGTGCCGATCATTGTGGGCCGCAGGTATAGTGAGTATCCCCGGGCACTATTGCTATTAGCTGAAATACGTGGTGGGTCAGCGAAGACCATACCTAGGGATGAATCTGCTGTCCAATTTCACGAGCTCCCCAACTAATTGGGTCAAAGCCTCACCGTCAACGGTAGGGAGAGCGATTCGCGACGAAGACTTGTTCAGGCGCTCCATGTTCTTGTCTGGACGGAACAGCCGAATTTGGCCATTGTTGTCTTTGTAGGCCTTCATGCCTTCGAAGCATTCAAATGCATAGTGAAACACACAAGCCGAGGGGTCCAAGCTAAGGTTTTGGTAGGGGACAATACGAGGAGCATCCCAGCCATTGGATGCTGACCATTCAATAGCAAGCATATGATCTAAGAGCGATTCACATTACTATAGGCACAAAATGGGGCCAATTCTGTGGATTGCACATACCGGTAAAGGTTTTGCCAAAAACGAGATCCTTAGCAGGCGTCAATTCTTTAGGGGTGCTCGTTTTGGTAACTGTAAGCTTTGAAGGATCAAGGCCAGCTAGCCGGGAAGCAACAGCTGGAGTACTGCTGAAATGCCTATGCCATAATCGAATTGTGCGGAAGCCCTGGCTCGGCGTGACAGCCAGGCTCTGTAGCGCCTTGTGACGAGTGAATTGACGCAGCGAGTTCATGGCTGCGCGCCGCAAACTGAGAACCGCGGTACTAACGGAGATGATTTCGCAGGGTGTCTCTCGACCCTGGCACTGCTAAGGAGAAATTGATAATGGTGAAAGACAGGAGTATGGACAGGAAAGCCGGCAGCGGAGCTTAAAGGGCGGAAGGGGCTACCTTTTAATAGATGACTCTTATCCCACGGACCCTAGGTCCAACTCCGGAAGGTCCAGCGATAACCGAACTGATACGGAAGCCAGCCAAACGCGCCCCACACGATCTCAAATGGCAAACTCGTCATATAAGTCTAGTGATGGAAGTGTAAAGTGCAACTTGTTAATTGTTGGTTATCGTCAAAGTAACAGACCCAAAAGCTGACCACGAGATTGTTGATAAACAGGCCAGAGTAATTGATTGACAATCCGGTTGATGTCCGAGGTCGGAGTTAAAAGTCGCAGGTAGCCGGCAATAGCCTTTCCAGGGTACCATTCGAGGGCGGTACGCCACGTGATATCAACATGAGCTTTGCCGTTCCACAGTCGTTCATTGGCTACAGTATTTATATCACGTGACTACATCCGTCCAGATGGCAGATCAGGTATGCATAACTTAGGCTGAAGGTTTCGAGATGGTTAATTAAGCGTAGCGTGTAGGGCTGAGGTGAACCAAACACGCGTTTCCCCTTGCTTTTGTCTTCTTTATCAACGTCCTTCTCTTTTCGTGCAATGGTCGCCTAAAGTGCATTGTCAATATCTGATTAGTATATGGGAGGGCATCTTGCGTGAACCACAGCTTGCCGAGGCTTTCTTACCACTCCATCATCATACCGAATCAAGAAAACAGTCGCTCTTAGCTACTCAACCCAGAATACTGCTTGGTTCTATGCTCTTAGGCTATCGACAGGAGAATCATGTTTTCATCAGCTCTGAAATCATTTAGTTCCAATATATCAGCCAATTATCAAATTTCTCCGCAACCCGCAGTGATCTCTGGTCCCTGGAAAGTCCATGATGGAAAGAAAAAGTCCACCGGCACCTCAGCCTCCGTTTTTATCTTTGACAAGAAGTCACTCGAGTCACGTCCAAGTGGTCTAGGTGGTCGCTCCTCTTCTTCCTCGGCAAAAAAATTACACGAGGATGTCGTTGAACGACTTAAACGGGAAGCCAGTAGCCTGACACGGCTCAGACATCCTTCTGTGCTCCAAGTTCTAGAGCCTGTGGAGGAAACCCGTGGTGGTGGTCTTATGTTTGTGACTGAGCAAATAACGACATCTCTTGCTAGGCTCCTGCAAGAGAAAGATGCCGAAGAAAGCAACTCGAGGTTAGGCTCGAGGTCAAGCCGTTACATGGTAGAAGAACCTGATGGAACTCGAAGGCGAAGAGATTTGGAGATTGACGAGCTAGAGATTCAAAAGGGGCTTTTGCAAGTTGCCAAGGGCCTCGAGTTCCTCCACGAATCTGCGGGTCTTGTACACGGCAATCTCAACCCCGAGGCCATTTTTATCAATGCCAAATCCGACTGGAAGATATCAGGCCTTGGGTTTGCCGGCCCTCCCAGCTCCACAGACTCTCGGTCCTCTCTTCCACCTTTAGCTTTGTCGGAAGTCCTGTACCAGGACCCTCGCCTCCCTCCCTCCGTCCAATTGAATCTGGACTATACGTCACCCGATTTTGCATTGGACTCCAATGTAAATACTTCTGCGGACCTGTTCTCCCTTGGGATCATCATCGTAGCTCTATATAACTCCCCACACATCTCTCCGCTCCAGGCTCATTCAAATCTGAGCTCATACAGAAAATTGCTCAGCTCTCCATCCACGACGCCGTCACAAGGCAATAATTTTCTTTGCTCAGGCACTCTTCCGAAGGACCTCGCTACGCACGTATTGCCCCAGCTCATAACTAGACGACCAGCGCAGCGTTTGAATGCCCGTGAATTCCAGCAATCACAATATTTCGATAACATATTAGTATCAACGATCCGTTTCTTGGAGTCCTTGCCAGCCAAGAATCAGAATGAGAAGTCACAATTCATGCGTGGGCTGCAGCGGGTTATCTCAGAATTTCCAGTGTCCGTTTTGGAAAGAAAAGTCTTGGGTATATTATTGGACGAGCTGAAAGATCGTGAACTCTTACCCCCCATTTTACAAAATATTTTTGCGATCCTCCAACGCATTCCCAATGCACGTCGTACACTTCCAGAGAAGGTAATTCCTCGAATCAAAGAGCTGTTTCCGACTGAGAAAGCTGCTGTTCATGAACGTGATTCTAAGAAAGATGCGGGCCTCATGGTTGTTCTTGAACACATGAAAATCGTGGTGGAGAACTGCTCTGGAAAGGAGCTAAAGGAGGATATCCTGCCACTAATCCGGCTAGCTCTAGATTCACCTACTCATTCCTTGGTAGACGGAGCTATCAAGTGCTTGCCTGTCATCCTTCCAATACTTGATTTTAGCACCGTCAAGAATGAGGTCTTCCCTCCAATCGCTTCTACATTTAGTCGAACAAACAGCCTTGCTATTAAAGTACGATGCTTGGAAGCATTCACTGCGCTGTGCGGTGGCTCTTCAAACGAAGGAGAGCCGGTCGAAGATGACTTGTCTGGGTTGGTCCAGAAAAGCAAGCCACAGCAAACTAGGTCATCTATCTTGGACAAGTATACAATCCAGGAAAAACTCGTCCCATCACTTAAGGCTATCAAAACGAAGGAGCCGGCTGTCATGATGGCGTCCTTGCATGTGTTTCAACAGATCGGCACAATTGCTGATACCGAATTCCTTGCTCTGGAGGTCCTTCCAATCCTGTGGAACTTCAGTCTAGGACCACTTCTCAATTTAAATCAATTTGGAGAATTTATGAACCTGATCAAAAGTGTATCCTCGAAGATTGAGCGTGAACAGAGGAAGAAGCTTCACGAGCTCTCTTCGGGAACAGAATCTAGCGGGTTCCAAAATGGCGCGGGAAGTTCCTCGAAGATACCCAATAGCTTAACACCATCCAATATGGATTCCACGAGAGATAACTTTGAGCGCCTTGTTCTTGGGCGGGGTCCTGATGCTTCAAACTCCAAAGATACTGATCCGTGGGGCAGTATGCTCTCGGGAGAGGCGTCTGCTCAAAAACAATCACCTGCAGCGTTCTCGTGGTCAACTAATATGGTCGGATCGGCTGGCAGAGGCAATGCCCCGTCGGGTACTTCAAGCTTTAGTATGCGCTCCATTACACCTGATTACAACTTGAACTCTTTTCCCTCGCTGGAGCCTACTGCTAGGCAGAGATCCTCTCCAGCGCCCGCATTTCCTACCTTACAAGCAACATCACCTGTCGCTTGGAATACGCCGGACTCTCCGAATAGTCAGAACCCTCTGTCTGGTCCATCCTTGGGCGCTTTAGCTAACATGAAGGCTTCTGGTGCCTCCATGTCTGGACCAAGCGTACAATCAACCCCTAATTTTGCTGCATTCTCCATCCCTCCACCTCCGTCTTCTCATATCGCGACGGGAACCTTCCCAAGCTCTGGTAGTCTGGCAGCTGCGAACAAGTCCCCCTTGGGGATAAATACTGCCCACAATGCATTCTCGAATAACAGCGTGTCACAACCACAAGGCAATGCAAAGCAGGGGCTTGACAAGTACGAAAGTTTATTGTGAGCGGAATGATATCATGGTAATATAGAACTCAGTTGGTCAACTTTTTTTCTTCCTTTTTCCTACTTTAGCTACCGTTCTGCTCCTTTCATTCTCCCACGCTTAGGTCTCTATTAAAAGAAACATGACAGGGCATGTGCCCATATCCTCTTTTCTTTTACTTGTGTTTCTCGTCGTTATATGTACATATTCATGTGCTATTCATCTATAGATAATTTTAGGAGCTAAGGCCTAATCGTGAGCAAATATGTTTTCCCTACTTTTGTACTTCGTATAGCCAACAGGTATCCATAAAGATAGTGAGGGTGGGTCAAGATTCTGATAAGCTGCCGAAGAAACCCCCCACTTTTGCCAAGAATTGTGTATCCATGATGTTACCTCCAGTAAGAGAAAGACAGGAGATAGATACTCTACTGCGCAGGAATGCTCGCTGTTCGAGGCGCTTTAAAGCGCTTGCCTTCGGGACATTCTCTCCACCGCCCCTCCGGACCCTTTCTTCTGCCCCTCAATCGTCTCCGTCCTTCACGTCACTCTTCGCGTACTTGTTCCTCTTTCACTAATAACCTTTCCACAAGCTCTGTATCTCTTACCCACACACATCAAAAAATAGTCATGATGGATGAGAAGGTCAAACAGCACTATCTAGCTGACTCCCCTCCCACGGTAGTTCGCCTAGAGATCAAACACCACTGGGATAATCTTAAGGATGCAAAGCTGAGGCGATATGCGCACTACATAAGCAGGTTAGTTTCTTCCGAGCCCCAGTTGCACAATTCTTGCTAGTCGCATACGTGATTACCTACTCCACTGGTGCATACAAAGTTGATAACCGAGCTTATTGTTCAAATATTAGAGCGGGATTTGAAGGCACTCGCGTTACTTTGCGCCAGGTTTCTCCCGAGTCTGAGCCGATCTACGATCTTATAATCGCACTCTACCGTGCCTGTGATGGAAATTGGACTGACCTCGCCAAGAAGACCAATGTAAGCGACGAGAATTTGCGCTATTTCTTGGAGTATTCGGCCCAGTTTCTCGGGAATTGCGGGAACTACAAAGGTTTTGGTGACTCCAAGTTCATTCCTCGACTGCCTGTAGAAATCTTTCAGGCGTTAGCCTCATCCACCTCAGAAACAAAAGCAGCATTTGAGAAAGCGAATACGACCGGAGGTGGTATTTATGAGACAAAAGAGCAGGCGCTTATGCACCTTGGTTATACAGATGGTGGCCACATGACTACTTATTACCCTGATTCGCCATCCATAACAAAAGATGAGATCACAGCTATTGGCGACCTTATGGAGAAAAAGGGGCTGCCCCTGGAAAATACAAGACTTAAGAAGTTATCGTCCGGGGACTTTGAATTGCTAATTGCCTCGGGCGTTGCTTCTCCTCCCGTAAGGGACAGGGATCTCGGTGAGGTGGACGGTTTGGACCTGGATGGTGACCTGGCTGGAAAGAAGCTGCGCCTGGTTTTTGGCGATCATATAGAGGAAATGGCAAAAATTGCCCATTCGGTTAAGCAAGCGGGACTCAATGCAGTAAACGACAACCAGAAACGGATGTTAGATGCCTATGCCTTGTCGTTTGGTGCCGGTTCAATTGAAGCGTTCAAAGAAAGCCAGCGGATCTGGGTGAAAGATCAAAAGCCAAGTCTGGAGACCAATATAGGGTTTGTAGAAACTTATAGAGACCCGCATGGAGTGCGAGGAGAATGGGAAGGCTTCATTGCTTTGGTATGTCATAAGCATCATTGTCTTTGTCACTTCTTCGTTGGCTGACATTTGATACCCGGGCAGGTTAACCTAGAGCGTACCCGAGCATTCGGGAAACTGGTGGATACTGCAGAGAGCATGATTCCTAAGCTTCCATGGGGCAAAGACTATGAAAAGGACAAGTTTCTCAGCCCAGATTTCACTTCGCTGGAAGTCTTGAGCTTTCAATCTTCCGGCATACCTGCTGGCATCAATTTGCCCAATTATGACGATATCCGTCAAAATCTAGGCTTCAAGAACGTTTCTCTTGGAAATGTGCTTAGCGCTAAAGCCCCCAATGAGCCTGTTCCTTTTATTGCCGAGAAAGATTTGGAGGTTTATCGCAGATGCCGTGACCCCGCGTTTGAAGTCCAGGTGGGCATCCATGAACTCCTCGGGCATGGAACTGGCAAGCTTCTCCAGGAGACTGCCCCAGGAGAGTATAACTTCGATATTTACAACCCTCCTGTGAGTCCAGTCACGGGGAAACCTGTATCTACATGGTACAAGCCTGGTCAGACGTGGAGCTCGGTTTTTGGAGCTATCGCCTCTTCTTACGAAGAGTGCCGTGCAGAGTGCGTTGCTATGGTGCTCAGCTGCGACTTTAGCATCCTGAAGATTTTTGGATTCGGAAACGGGCAAGAAAATCTCACCAGCGAGGCTGGAGATGTCTTGTTCGCAGCATATCTGCAGATGGCTCGTGCAGGCCTCGTCGCCTTGGAGTTCTGGGACCCCAAAACTCAGAAATGGGGGCAAGCCCATATGCAAGCTCGCTATAGTATTCTGCGAACATTCCTTGGCGCCGGTGACGATTTCGTCAAGCTTTTCTATACCAAGGAAGATCTCTCTGATTTGGAGATACATCTAGACCGATCGAAAATTCTGACGCACGGACGTCCAGCCGTGGAGAAATATCTGCAAAAGCTGCATATCTACAAGAGTACCGCGGACTTTGAAGCCGGTAAGAAACTTTATGATGATGTCACGTCGGTTGATGAATGGTGGGGGACCAAAGTTCGCGAGGTTGTTCTTCAGAACAAGGTCCCACGTAAAGTGTTTGTCCAGGGCAACACCATCCTAGATGGGGACGAAGTGACCCTGAAAGAGTATGAACCGACGCTAGAGGGAATGATCCAGAGCTTTGTTGAACGCAATGTCTAGGTTCATAGATAGACTTGCATATAACCTGCGCGCACTGGTGATGTGGTTTACCTATATCTGGATACAAGATACCCCTTAGTGGTGTTCCCCTTAAATTCGAGGGACTTCCTAAAACTATTATCGTCCTGTCTGATACTGGAAGCGTAGTCATGTGACCTGATGTGAATCCATTCATACTACAGATCATGAATGTGTCCCTACTGAAAAGTCGAGAAATCTATCGCTAGAAATGGCTGTTCACCAATGGTCCTTGCGTAAACAAAGTGATTGGGGCGGAGGAGGAAGTAGCGCTGTAGCCCCAAGTGCTCCGTAGGCCAACTTCTGCCAATGTTTCCCCCATCACCTCTAAGCGCTTCCCTCCCACACATTCTCCTCCTCCCATCATCTTTGCCTCATTCACAGTTGCAGCTTCCGATTATTTTGTACTGCCCGTCATTCATCAGTTTCTTATTTTCTAGCTCGAGCATAGATTCTGTCTTTTACGAATACCCGCTGCGTCCCTATGTTCTACCGACAGCTCTAGAGACACCACTCTCCTGATCGGCGTGTCAAACGGGAGTCTGGAACCTCCTCGATCAACGGGACGCCCCTCACAAGTAGCTCCTCATAATCGCCAACAGACATACGAGCACAAACCCTGTCACTGTGATCTCGAAACGAATTTCGACACCTTGCCGTGGCAATCAAGTTCTCCTGGCTCGCCTATCACGGCGCGGCCGCAACATCTCCCGGATTCTACAGTGGAGGAAGACGACGACTTCTATACTGCGCCGCCACCGCATTCCCCGTCCTTACAGGCTTCCTCGTCTAGCTTTATCTCAGCACATCCTCCGCCATTTTTGTCTCTTGGGTACAATCCTGGAGCTGATTCTAATCGTGCCAAGGTTACAGTTCCCGAATCTGGACCGGCTTTCGTCTTGCCGTTCACACCTCCGTCCGAAGAAGAGCAACTGGAACCAGACTCCTCATCATCCGTGATTGCGGAGACCAAGGAAACCTTTTCCAGGGATCCCAAAGATTATTCTCCAGGAAAGTCAGCGGAAGAGGGAGAGCCTCCTCCCCCGTATACCGAAGGATCTAGTCCCATAACCTCATTCACTTACGTTATGGCTACGGCAGGAGGCGCGTCGAGTATCATCACTCAAGTGCAACAGGCGGGTGGACCACCGATAAACACTTTAGGAGGTATGGCACTTGATCGACTCTTCTGATCATCTGTTCGAGTCAGTAACACCTATTCTGGAATTTAGACATCGGCGGCGATGAACATATCACTCTCGACCTCAGGTGAGACTTCGCGAACCTTAAATTAGTGGTCATTTATCTCTAACTTGGTTCGCAGGGGAACCAGGTTTACACTCTCTCGGGACGAACTGTTGACACTACCGGAGTTTGTCCTTTTATCGCTGTTTCCGAATGGTTTGCTTCCAGACGGACACATGGGCACCTTTCACGAAGGTGACATTTACCCTGTTGATGTAAGTAATGCAAAAACACTCTACTGCTTCACACATACGTCCCTTCTGTCAACCGATATATCCTTCTCACATATACACGTTAGTATGACCCGGTGTCTCTTCAGTACATGCTAGACTTCTTCCGCTCCGTCGCTCAATCCATCCCATCGTCGCCAGCAGCCTCGACATCACAAGACCTAGACGTATCCCCCGACTCCTTGCAAGGATCGACTAGGGACATGCTCCAGGACCGGGCAGGTATCATCGTGCTACGGGAAGACCTTGATTTTTATGCAATTCCTCCACGGCCGGATATCGATCACGCGGAAATGATTGAGGTCAAACGTGCAGCTGCAAGAGCACTACTGAAACAAGATGGGATATTCTCAGGATTGAGGAAGAGCGATGAGGCCGGCTCAACAGAGCAGCACTTGATCGAGATGCTGACTGCAGGGTAAGCTTATATCTTTGAGCATCCAGCTCTCTTTATGACCTTGAATACTGAGATGAATATAGCGGTTTTGATCGTGATGATCGGTGGGGCCACCGTGCCCCAGAGCCCAATAAGGCAGTTATCTGTAGCCTCGCATTGGCCAAACTCCGTACTGATATCAAGGGTGATGTCCCTAATAACAACGCAGTCGGCATGGCCCAGAAACTCCTCCTATTTTGGAGAAAACCTGCTAGAAGATGCTGGTGGGAGGGTGTTGAGTTGGAGAATATCGAAGGCGTTGAAGGCAAGGTGAAAATCTGGATTCGGAGAGTATGGACTTTAGAAATGGTAAGGCTTGCAAACCCTACGACTGATCTGACGGCTCATCCTAACATGATTGTAGAGTGTAATTGGGCTTCGATGACCGATTCATACCTATCCTTTAAGCTTCGCATCCTTCTCGTGCACCGTCTTGCATGCTAGAAGCATACCGTTGGCAGCAATTACTTCTTTTGTTTTTTCCACAACTCTTTTTTTCTTTTCAAGCCCATCTTTGGAGGAGTTCATGATATCCCTATCTACTTCCGCGTCTGCCGTTGCAGACAAGGTAAATGGCGTATTCAATTAAAGATTGAGGGTACTAGTGTCATTCTGTTTATTGTTTCCACCAGCTGGCCGGACTCCCATGCATTGATATAACCCCTCTTTTCTTTTTCTTTTTTTCTTTGTGCTTGCTGTCCATAGTTAACATTTTATCCTCAACATCTTCTTTTGTTTCTTGTTTAACTAGTGATAACGTCCTTCGTTGTTTGAGGAAGGCCTAAACATCTACAATACAATCCTAGGACCTAATCCGCCTCTCTCTCTCTTTCTCTTCTTCCTCTTCCTCTTCTTCTTCGTTTTCCCTCGGTAAGAAAAAGACAAAGAGAAATAAAAAGAAAAACAAAAACAGGAATCCAGTAAGTTTTGAATCAATCTCGCCGATACATAGATACAGAGACGATAATTTGGTTACACACACGTGACTAAAATTCCGAAACAGGATTAGCGGAAACACTGCAATGGGAAAACGCGACAAAGCAGAACAGGCGGAGCTCGACCGCAATCACCGTCAGAGGAGCTTTGGCTTGTACTAAAGATCAACCTGTGCAAGTCGCTGACCCAGGCCAACCCTACCGCATTGCCAGATTTATTAATCGCCTTTTCAAGTGGAAGCGACTCGCCAATTCATTTGCAACTTTCACATATTTCCCTTGACGGTTCCACCCTTTCGTTGACCGCATTTAAGATAAGAATTGCTCGTTCGCGAATCGGAGCGCCCTGGCAAATCAGAAAGGGACATGTTCTTGTCCACCTAAATGGCCAACATGTCCCCCCTCAGAGGCTATATTACTTCTTATTCTCCACGAGTCCGTCAATATGGAAACGCGCTTCTCACACCGGTTATTCCTCCAAGCCAAACCGGTCCGGCACCGCGAATGACAAAGCGAGGAACAGCGGCAATAAACTACGCTGAAGATGGGTTTGACGACGACGATTTCGAGGACAGTGAAGGTCCCCGACGACCCACTGGCTTGAGGAGCCTTCGACGGGAAGAGTCGACTGTTGACAAGGTTCCTTTGGCGGAAAAGTTGGGGAAAGAAGTTCACGCTCCTGTTGAGGTTCAAGGGGTATTTCGGGACTGGATGATCAAGAGGATGCTGAGGCCTGTGTATGCTTTGTTAATTACCACTCCCTTGCTTTATCGCCTGAAGTCATTCTTTTGCGAAGGATGCTAACTCTTGAGTTTTGCTGCCATGCAGCTGCGCCGACCAACTGCAGATTCAGGCGCAGCTCCCCCTTACCCTAATACCCATTCGCATTGATTTAGAAGTTCCAGCGCATCAACCTCAAGAACCCTTCCAATTGCCCCGAACCGTTCTGGATCCCGGTATCAACCCTACTCTCCCCGGCTATAGAAGACCCGAACCGTTACCTGCCTTCAGGATCAAGGATACATTTCTTTGGAACCTTCACGAAGCGCTGGCGACTCCTGAAGAATTCGCTACGGGCTTTGTTCGTGACTTAGATCTACCCAATCCACAGGCCATGACAATGGCAATCAGCAATCAAATTCGTCAACAATTAGAGGAATATGCTGGTGTTGCGCTACATCCGCTATTTCAAAGTACAGTGCCAAAGCTGCCTTCTGTCGGTCAAGCTGGCGTGTCGCGCGATGCATCCGCAACTCCTGCTCCTACCCATGCCGCCACGCCTGATAGCAGATCCAACGCAGTGACAGTAACCAAGGAGCCATTTGTTAACGACAGTTTCCTGAATCCAGATGATGCATACCGATGCATGATCAATCTTAACATCAACCTGCAAAATAAATTATACACTGACAAGTTCGAGTGGTCTCTGCTGCATCCTCCGGGCATGGCAGAGGAATTCGCGAAAATTACTTGTGCGGATCTGGGTCTTAGCGGAGAATGGGTCGGAGCTATTGCACATGGTATTTATGAAGCTGTTCTAAAGTTGAAGAAAGAAGTCTGTGAAAGCGGTGGCTTAGTCAGTGGCATTGGCGGCTATGGAAATGAGATAGACAACCAAGCGGCCAATGGCACTGAGGCCGGTTGGCGTTATGACCCAGAGGGACTCGGCGATGAATGGGAACCCAAGGTGGAGACGTTGTCAAAGGAAGAAATTGAGAAGCGGGAAGGTGA
The DNA here is from genome assembly GCF_009193445.1 of Aspergillus pseudotamarii. NCBI lineage: Eukaryota > Fungi > Ascomycota > Eurotiomycetes > Eurotiales > Aspergillaceae > Aspergillus > Aspergillus pseudotamarii. The sequence continues at coordinate 78,571 of NW_022475100.1, read as the reverse complement.
TCGTGAACGGCAGATCCGGCGTCTACGGCGAGAAACCGCTAGGTTCTCTTCTACTGCAGGCATCACTCCAGACGTTTCACGACAAGGTAGCGGAGGCTACTTTGACGTCGACAGTGAGACCCCTCTAGGTAGGGGAGAAAGGAGTAAACGAAAAAAGCGTTTCCGCAGCCTGAGCCCATTGGGAAGAGGAGGTACGCCTGGTGGACGTGGAACTCCAGACACCTCTTCCGGCGCCGGGTATGGCGGTGGTGGCGGTACATTATCCGATTGGTTTGTCCTCTCACTCGGCTACTGTGCTTGACGTTCTATGGCTGACTGTTTCTTCTTTGCTCTCAACAGGGAACGGCAAAATTGGCGGTGCAGTAATTGCATGGTATGGGGTACCGCAGTTTGGGCTGTTCGGGATGGCCCTGCCGGTCCAAGGGTAAGCACAATACAACTATAAAGTCCGCACCTATGCTCAGTTCACTGACTCACTGGTTTCTAGACACTTTGCCACAATTGTGGTCTTCTATACGAACGTGATAAAGTTGCACCGGAATGGTCCAGAGACTTACACCGTCACGATATACCGGTTGGCCGAGCATAGTCCCAACAGATGGACGTGCTTGGCTCGGCTTTCGCCGCCAGTCTATTCATATGGTTTGGGTAAGACATTAGTTACTGGTCTTCAGTTAAGAAGGCAAGGAACGAATAGGTTGAGCGTAACTGACATTAGCCGGTCAATAGGATCAGTTGCGAGCTCAACATAATCACATTTAGTGAAACTAAAGACTGCATCCTACATCACTTCAGGATTGGAACATAGTCCCTGTACTTTTTCAAAACCTTGGCCATGATATCTTTAATGAACCCTTCACAGTTAGGATTCGGCGTCTTCGATGTGATTCATGTCTCCTTTCTCTTTTTATCACTATTATTACTATCTTTTACCTATTACCCTCTGCATTCTTTCTGCAGTTTCCTGGTGCAACTTGCTCTAGGGAAAAGACTTTATTTTATTTCCTTCAATGTTTTCTTCAATCTTGCTCTTATCATTTTCCAAAATTTTGTTCTGGACTGTTGTATTACCGATATGTATACTGGTTACTAAAGTAGTGGGCGGTTCATGTTTGTATTATGGTTTTTTATCTTTATTCATTTCTTTTTTTTATTTATTTATCTTTGTTTTTATTTTCTTTTGACACTTAGCAGTGTAGTATAAAGGATGGGAAGGAATTTCTAGGACTGAGAACAATGATTGAACGTATTGTGGCTCAGTAGTGAGTTCATCTCCAATATGTTTATGTATTAGATGTCTCTTGGTTAGTCTTTTACGATGCAGATACGGAGTACGAAGGCAGAAATTACTCGCCATTATTAGACGTGGTGCCCATGTATTGAGCAGCGTACAAGCTAAATTACCGATTATATGTACTACTACTGTAGTGCAAGTTTCCACCTGGAACAGGTCACTAGATTTGACGTATAATAAAACACAGGTGGTGTACTCAGGGTCCGTTTACCAGTCATTAGTTCTATTGTGTCCAATAGGATCTTTATTCAACACCTAACATGGGTTGGGAAAGCGGTGATCGATTGCTGATTTCTTTTTCTCCTTTGTAACATGTCCTCGGCGAAACCCTTCCTTTCTTTCCACCTTTTTATTCCTTTTATTTGTTTTTGACGGGATCTCGTCCTGTGACTCTTGTTTTATCCCATCATTCTTTGTTACTCGTAGGGTGGCTTACTTGGAAAGGCCTAGGCAGTATTACGTTACGATAAGAGGTTTCAAGAAGATACTTGACAAGTCCGCCAATCGTGTAGAACGACTTTGCTCTCTTCTATGTTGTGACAGATTACATTAATATTTGTAGATACCTGCTGGGTTGTTTCTGATGCAAGTTGATCTGAGTATCAGCCATAGTCTCATTAGTCCACAGGGCAGGCAACAACACATGTAAGGCTCATGCCTCGGACATCACACTCTTTTTGCGTGGGGCATCTCCGGTGGCTCCTGCATGTAAAGCGTCAGTAACACTATGTGTCTCTAAATGGATAAATACCTCATAATCAAGGTTCTCTACTGGTGAAGAAGGACGTACTGAGTTGGCGCGTCTCTTTCTGTCCATCTCACGTAAGCTCCCAACTCTACTAATCTGGACATAATGTCGATTCGCGAGAGAACTGCCGGGGGAGAGGCTGTTACCCGGGCAGATGACGTTTCGACTTCCTTCGATCTTTATTCCCGAGTTAATATTGATTTTTACGGGTGAAGATCCGTCTTTGGTCAGGTGAAGGAGGCTGGCCCTGCCAAGAGCGGTGATAATAGACGTCGCCATGCCTGTTAACTTGGTCTGGCGATGTCGCTGTGCTGATTGCTGCTGCTGCTGCATCGTAGAACTTGGTAGCGAGGAAGATGTTGTAGGGTTGTTGGCTTGCTGTGGACCTGCCACAGGTGGTATGATTAAGGTGTTGCCATTCCCTCGCACGTTGATCGATGCGTCGATATGGATGTTAACGGTGGTGTGGTGGTGACGATTGTCGTTGCTAGGAATAAACTCCCAGGACATGCATTCATCGCCATCATCGCCATCATCAGCACCTTCCGGCTCATCCTTGTCAATCAACTCGTTTTCGGCGAGGGCGAGATCTGGTACATTACTCCTTGAATATGGAGGTGGAGGCGACGCCCTCGTTTGATTTTGAGCGGCTGCTCTTGCTTCTGCAAATTTCTGTAGTTGACGGAGAAAGGAGCCGGGGGGAGGAAGCATTTTGCGCTGAATATGGTAGCCGTCCGTGGTATAGATGATCTCAAGGGTAGATAAATGTGTCGTATAACAGTTAGCAGGATAAATCCCGCAATGCACGGGTAGGAAGAATCGCAGATCTATACGGCCCTGAGAATAAGATATACTAGTTATATATATATCGAGAAAGGAAAAGAAAAGAAAACGGGTGCCGAGATGCTATGCGATATGATCCCGCTAAAACTGAACAGTGAAACATGATTCCAAAGCAAGAATAGGCAGTCAACTGGCCCACGACCACAGCACCCGGATATAACGTTACACGCCGTGTTCCCTTGATAACAAGGAATGATGCATCAATAGGTAGACCAACACTGCTCACAACAGCAAGTTGATAGGGAAGGACTGCATCCCAACCAGCCCCCACAACCGGGGCAGAGAGCCAATCGAGTCAAGCACGTCGTGACCGTCAAGGGGACGCAATAACGCTACCATGGAGTTGCAACAATGGTCCCGGCCTCCTTATTGAGCCGCGGCAGGATTGGTATTGTTCTCGATCATCAATAGGAGATTAGGATCACGTGAATGCATGGTCACCGGTGATCTGGTACTGTACTGTACATACAACTCTTCGTTGATGTGTCAGTGCGGGTCAGATCTCTCGTGGGAACCCCAGCAACACCAAGGGAATAGAAAATCAGGGGCAATGACAGGACAAGAAAAGGACAGGAAAAGGAAAGGAAAAAGTGGGAGTCATGCTACGGATGTGGTCCTCCCCTATATTCCATAAACAAGCTTTTTTCTTTCCCCCACCGGTACACCTTCCAAAAATAAACAAACCAGAACGATAAGGCTGGGAAATGAATTAAGCCCAGCGATCACCGAACATCCAACTCTCATGAAGAGTTTGGTCATCATGCCCTGTGCCTAGCTCGTTGATCGTACTTGCTTGAGACGCGTGCTTGGATGTTTCATTGCCCCCAAACACTGGTAGTACGGTATCCGATTGAATAGACGTTCCATAAACAGAATCTAAGTAGTACATTATCCATTCGGTCAGGTACCGTGTCTCAAATGTCGGCTCTAGGCTGCAAACAGACTGGTGGGCGCTTTGTGCTCATTCTACTACTTACTGCTATTGTCGTGATTCATTGCCATCGTGTACGGGCTTCGCCCTTGCTGCGTACGTGTTTTTCCTTCGGGATAATACTTGCCACCAGGATGTAGAGGCTGCATAGTCTGGGATCTGATTAGCAGGAACAAAGGCCGGCATATATAGACTAAAATATACCAGCGCTCGTGCCACGCCAGCCGAAACTCTAGAGATCACGGACTGGTACTGACTTCACGGAACTCATCTCCTTCGATATGAACCTCGCGGTCTCGGATACGGCGCATTAAGGCAAGGAAGTTACTTTCCCGAAATTTCTGGCTCTGATCGTGGCTGACATTTTCCAGTAACTGTCCCGCTGTTCGGGCAAGCTCGTCTGAGTCATTGTAATGTGCTCGAGCGTCACCCTTTTCGGTCTGGGGTATGGTGTCTGAACCAATCCGGATGGTTTCAACTTGAGGAGCAGCAGTTGCATCCGGATTAGTGGTCTCATTGGTAAGTTCTTGTGCGTGATCAGCCGTTTGTGACGCTAAATCCGCCTTGGCTTGTTCAAATGCAGCTTCAAAGGCAGACTCATCGAAGGCTTCAGTGGATGGTAGCTGGCTAGCTGTCAGAGCTTGTGCTGGCGGATGAGCATTTACTGTACTCTCGTGTATAGGATAACTAGGCGTAAAAAACGGTTGGAACCCCTGGGCGAAAGGTTTGTGTTGCTGAGCAGGACTAGGTTGCTGCTGTTGGGCTAGAAAATCATTCCGCCAACCATGCTGTGCAAGGTTCGACGCTGAGGCTGGGTTCGCGCCGACTTGTTGATGAGCTAGAGGCGAAGAGCCAGAGATCTGTAGCCTCTGAAAGTCTGCTGCCCAATTGTGCTTCTCTACTTGATTGTGTACCGCGAAATGGGGCGTAGCGAAGTGGCCCGGATGTTGTAAATCGGGAAGCGGTGCTCCTGGTATACTGGATTCGAACGTAGCGAATTCGGGATCTAGGATACCTTCGTTGGGATTTTGTGACCGAAAGCCCTACAGCACAAACCAGATCTTAGTATTGTTGAAAATAGGACCCTCACGGATGTAGAGTAAGGCTTAAAACTAACCTGAGAATGCGATTGTCGCGAAACTAATCTGTCCTGTTGCAGTGTCCGATCAACAGAGGCATGCTTCTGGAAGTTTTGAAGAGCATTGGACGGGCCACACAGAGCATCGCTCATGATGTCTAGATAGCACGAGCTAGGTGTTAGAAGATCTTCGATAGAGACCCAATATACGATCTAGTGCGATCGGAGAATTTGATATAGCTATGAGTTAGGAGGCAAATATAATGAGAATCTTGGTTAGAAGGGGGATCGACTATAAGACTGGCAAGAAGTCGACATGTAAGGACATACAGAAGAAGGCGTGGGGTAGGCAGCCGAGGAGAGCCGAGGCCGGTCTCACGTGCTAAGGGGTGTGGTCGGGGAATGACTGAGGCGATAAGATAAGATTTGGGTGCGGCTCCTCCCACTGCGAAACGGACAAGCTGGCGGTGTCTGGCTGCTGTGCCGATTTGCGTGTTGATTCGATATTCCAACCACCGCCCTCTTCCTTAAAACTTATAATCAGCAGCGCCCAAAGATCAACAAGCCATACCCTACAAATATAGTCCCCTAGGGTTTGCCACGGGCATCGAACTGGACAAAATGGTGCGTATCTCCCTTTCAGTCTATCCCGATCCTATTTGTTCTTTTTAAACATTGACGTCCTGACTTGGAATTCTAGGCGGCCGCTCAGATTATCTCTAATTCTGGACACGATGACATGATTGTACGTGCTAAAGTCGGAACACATCTGGGTTCAGCGCTATGTATTCCCCGAGCTGACCCACCTATGACACGCAGCACGACGCTGGCCTGGACTATTATGGCCGCAGATTAGCCACTTGCTCGTCGGATAAGACAATAAAGATATTTGAGATCGAAGGCGAGACACATCGCCTGGTGGAAACTCTAAAAGGGTGAGAAACATCCTCCTTGTGATTAAATGCGCGATTACTGAAATGAGAAAATACGAACATAACAGACACGAAGGCGCAGTTTGGTGTATCGCATGGGTGTGTACCAATCTCCCCATGCAGCTCATATGGATTACATTCACCGTAACTGAGCCCTGAACTGACAAATGCATTTCTTCTGACTCTAGGCGCACCCTAAATTTGGGACAATTCTGGCCTCTTCATCCTATGATGGAAAGGTCCTCATCTGGCGCGAACAACATCAGAACACAACATCCCCTGTCGCTGTAAACACCTGGACAAAGGTCTTTGATTTCTCCCTCCACACAGCCTCGGTGAATATGGTCTCCTGGGCTCCGCACGAGAGTGGATGCCTTCTTGCTTGTGCTTCTTCCGACGGCCATGTTAGTGTTCTTGAGTTCCAGGACAATAGCTGGACTCATCAGATCTTTCATGCTCATGGAATGGGCGTGAACTCTATTAGCTGGGCCCCTGCGGCATCTCCTGGTAGCCTGATCAGTGTCAACCCTGGACCGGGTCAGCAACGGAGGTTCGTCACCGGTGGAAGCGATAATCTGCTCAAAATTTGGGATTACAAGTACGTGCAAATAGCAAATTCCGCTTTGCTACTTGAATGGAGATATACTAATCACGCTGTATAACCATACAGCCCGGAAACCAAGTCCTACGATCTCTCTCAAACACTTGAAGGCCACTCCGATTGGGTCCGAGACGTTGCTTGGTCGCCGAGCATACTTTCCAAGTCCTACATTGCGTCTGCCTCCCAAGATAAAACTGTTCGCATCTGGACCTCGGATGCGTTGAATCCTGGTCAGTGGGCCAGCCAGCAGCTCGAATTTGACACTGTGCTCTGGAGGGTTAGTTGGAGCCCGAGCGGAAACATCCTCGCCGTGAGTGGAGGAGATAACAAGGTTAGTTTGTGGAAGGAAAATCTCAAGGGACAATGGGAGAAGGTGAAGGACATTGAGGAGTGATTTTCATGTATCCCCTTCTCCTTCTTTGTTTTATAATAAGAACCTTTCCAATCTTTTTATTTCGTATCCTGCTATGATGGACATATTGGGCTTAGGTGATTCCCAAAAGAGTTAACAAGATGTGTGTCTATGTGTGATCACAAATTCCAAAAAATGAACGGCCCTCTTTCTGTCGTATCAACCATATCAACCCATTGTCCTAACATGATCTTACCCCCGGGAAGGATCACTCCCTCATAGCCTTGAATCCAAAGGAAATCGGTTTCCAGCTCACCCGGCGGCCACAGCTCGCTTAGTAAACATGCTGCTTCGTTGCCACTCGGCTCCGATTCGCCAATCTCAAGAAGCAGCGGAAGTTGCTCACGGTCCGCGGCATATATGGCAAAGCAGATACGCTGCCAACCGGGAAAGCCACCTTGCAATCCTCGAATGGGCTCTGTAAAGCCACGCACTGGATATAGATTGTCGCCAAGTCTCTGAAACCCACGGAAGTATAATCGATGAGACTCTGGCCCATTCATCGGGATTATTTTGTTGAGCTCAGGTGGCCAGTTCAAGGTATTCAAGTCTGGTCTGATTCGAAAGAACTGGGAATTGACCTGTGTTAGCATTCTTCCCCCCAACCCACCAATGCCTGATGCTATAATACATACCAATGGATCAGTGTCCCCTTGTATCCAATGTGTGTTCAAATCAGCGCATGATTGCCGGTTTTCAAGCTCGATGACTGTTTCCGGATAGGGATGGATGCATGCTTCAGGGCAAGTTTAGTTGTTTGGCATCATGCTTGACTTGAGTAAGCCCGGTTAGACACAATGACTTACACCAGTAACCCACCCAGTTGGCGCCCAGCTCCACATTTTCCTTGATAGTAGACCATACCTTGGGTCTTTGGTCTACAGGTAGCTTAGCATAAGACGTGCAGTAAGTAGCTTCATTAGGGCTCAGCAAATGCCGCACCCAGAAATTGCGGATATGCAAAATGGTTGGTAGTTCTAATTTCTTTAGATCAATGAGTGGTCTGGTAAACTCAGTTTGGTAAGAGTAGACGTCTGCAATGTCGTAGTCTGTTCGGAGGCAACGAACGGACATTTTGGGGTCAAGCGCTAGGCCGGTTAGACACTATAAAGAAAAATATTGTCATTGCTAGTCCTACAGTTCTCACATGCACATATCTTGGTTATCCTACCAGTTGAAGAGCGCAAAATAGACCGGACGGTCGGTCTCGTTTCGTGTTTCCATAGCCGCTTAGCGGCCTGCTGAGAAATTCTGGAGCAGAAAGCTGAAGTGCCTCACGGATGCGCTCGAATGTCTTTGAAAAGACCACTCCGTTCATTTCCGTAATGGTCAGAGCCTCTAGGAGGATGCTTTGCATCACCGTCAGCCATAATAGTTGCTCTTCTTTCTGGCCATATCGAAAACTGATTTTCTGGGAGAGAATGATTGAGCGAATCTGATACTCGATCTTAAGTTCAGAGGAACTCCGGCCTGGTGGTGTATCATACAAGTTCATGAAACGGTATCGCCAGACAGATGATTCCCCAGGTAAGAGTTTCTGAGCTATAAAGTTACAGCATGAAGAGAGATGTGCAACATCAGCGTCATTTGGCAGTAGGCAAGCTATGTATTGGACTATCTGAAGCATGAAAAATTCAGCAGCTGGCTTAGTAACAGAATAATTCAGAGAGTGTACCTCAGCTGGGAGTCGCTGAAACAGGTTGGCGGATCGGCTTCGGATAGGTGCTTGGAAGGCCAGCCGCTCCATTATTGCACGTTGTTATATCTTCTCAGGCCTTGAACTTGCTCTCTTTCTTGCTATCACCCGACTAGGTATGCTTGGAATCTTTCGTACCATACCCTTTGTTCTGAACTTTAAACGTTCGGTGGCTGGTAAATGTCATTAGGCAATACTATTGGCTTCGCGAAGTAAGTCGGTAGTTAACTATATTCACAGGGAACAGCCTCGTTATACCCTGGGATCGAGTTTGTTGATTATGGCAAGAAGAAGACAACCGGCAGAGAGCGTCACAGTGTTGTTTGAGAAGCTGAGAAAACCTAGCTAATCGCAACGGCGCTGATGCAAAAGGCAAACGGTTCCCACACTGAGACTCAATTGACAATATTTATATACTCTCACCGTTCAGTTGTGATAGGAGCCTGACCAGAACTTCTCTGAGACCAAATAAACACTTATCTCCAATGGTCACAGCACCATGGTCACCATGAAATGCTACTATCCGCAAGAATAATCTTCCTGCATAGATGAGTCGCATTCCAGGGGGCTTCCATGACCAAGTTTTAAATGTGCTCAGGAAATACTAATTGCCTAAGTGTCTCAGTATATAGTCTAAAAATTGTTTTATATGAAACTCATACAATTCCAAGGACGTTTCAAGCTTTTTGGTCATCTATATCTCTGGGCCTCGACTCCAGGTGGGTTACAACATGTGGCTGATGATTATGCTTGCTTCAATTCCTTCAGCCTCGATTAAATCTATGACAATGATATACCGTAAGTGTACCCAACCCAGCATCGGTTAGCCTTAGGAAGATATTAGAAGTCCAATAACTACCTAGTCAATATGGTTTCCGGGAAGTTACATCGTGAGTTGACGCAGACTATCCGCTTTAATCACATATTCAAGATAGCAATGGCTAGCAATGACGGTTTGAGCGTCCTATGTCTTGGTAGGCCCTGAGCTCATTCTACAGCCATGCACTTGTCGTAATCACACTGATACTCACGAGAGCGGGCTTTTAGTATCTACCTCTTAAACTTGCATCAACTATCCCACGGGCGACTTAGGAATGCCTATTTTTGTCCATGCCGCATCGACGATTTCAGGTCCAACTACACCCATGATAACCAACACTCAGGAGAAAGTAGCCACAGTCCCGGTTACGTCGGGGATTCACTACTAGTATCGACGTGTTCAAACATAGCCAGTGGCATTAGTTTCGCGGTGGATAGAGTTTCCCAACGAGCCAAGTTCCTGGACTAAAATGTTCATCTCCTGGGGACAAACGAATAATGTTACGAGATATAAAGATATCGAGAGGCTGGCTGTTTCCACTCCGAACCTGCTAATGCGCGCGTGGCTGATATATTCAACATCTACGCCCAATAATCAGAGGGCGACCACCGAAGTGAATTTGGAATGTTTAATATCGACCTTAACAGTGTCTTGTGCAGTAATTATATGGCTCTCCACTGCTTTCGTCGGTCACCCAAGGAGGGTCAGAAGTGCAAGTGATATCACCAGTAGCTGCTATTCCTTCTACCCGTGACCTGTTATATAGGCTTCCCTGGGATGACGTGCTCGTCTATCCGACATTCCCCTTCAAAATGAACTTTGTGGTTTTATGCGTTAAATGTTGAATCGCTTCATGCGGAAGGGTTTCCGTATCAATGCGGTCTGTACAGTAGTGCGGGCTAATTTCTTTGTTGAAGGTTCAAGAGTGAGGGAGAAGACCCCGCTAAGGCTACTGATTTCAATAGAGCTGTTCATCAAAGTCATGCCATTCCCTTGGTGTGGTAGTAGAGGCGTAGATTCTGGAGGCACCTGGCTTTCTGGCCAAAAGTCCTTTGGTCGACGGTGGATACCTCTGGCACAAGCTGCCATCCACCAGAATAAGTGAGAGACTTGACGAGAAATTCTATGACTGCAACGGTGGTAGCTCCCTAAATTGTTGCAGGTGGGTATATCGGTAAAGCAAGTTTCGGGTTGCGCCTTAGTCTAAGAATTGTCCTATATCTTTGGTTACTCCTTCTAGCTCTGCCCATTAATGACAACATATACAGGTGTAATGTTTCTCTATTTTCTTTTTGGTTGTCTAGGAGTCGTTGCGGGTCCTCGCCAGACTTTCCTTGACACCCCAGCCATCTGCGAGGAGTTCCTTGACCTCTTCTAAACCGAGCCCACTCATCTCAGGATAGATCGCCCACACACCAAACCAGCTAACTGCACAGACGACCGCATAGGTCCCAAAGGTCCACGCTGGAGACAAAATTTCCATCATGGGCAGAAAAGTGAGCCCGACAATGAAGTTTGAGGCCCAGTTCGTTGCTGTAGCGAATGCAGACCCGAGAGACCGCACACGTAAAGGGAACAGCTCGGACTGCTGCCAGGGTACATTGCCAAGCCCGAAAGCGTAAGAAGCGGTATAAACCGTTAAACACAAGAGAATAGTGATAGGGAGCATTCGGTCATCCGTCACGGTGTCACTGAACCCTGCACGTATCTGTGGGTGAGAGAACAAATCTGATGATACCAAAGAGAAGGTTAATGCGCAAACGATGAGAGATATTGTCATGATAGGTATGGAATAGAGGAGTGTTCGGCGCCGGCCGATCCTATCGATGTAGGTAAATGCAAGCAATGTGAACAGAAAGTTAGTCGTGGCCACTGACAGCGACGTGAGCGTCGGCGACGAAAAAGAAAGAGATGAAAATATGAGGCCAGCGAAGTACATAAGACTATTGAACCCGCAGAGCTGCTGCGAACCTTGCAGCATCATCGCTATAATCAATGCTCTTCTATTGCCACCAATGTAGAAGAGGTCTGTGGTACGCTGCGAGATGTAGCGAATCCACTGTTGGCCGGCCCCATAAGCACTATCAGGAGGGCTTAAATATTCTTCTGCTACCTCCTGCTGTATTTCCCGTAAAATTTGTTTAGCGATGTACTCGCTGTTTGGATGACCCTGGTAGACCTTCCCCAGGACAGCTATAGCATTTATTTCGAATCCTGCTTGTGCCAGCCATCGGGGCGTTTCAGGTAGAGCGGTGAGAATAACAAGCTGGAAGAGTGCCGGAAGTATTCCAATGCCTACGATCCAGCGCCAGCCTCCGTCAATTAAGGAAAAGAGCCAACCCACGACGTATGCTACAACTTGGCCACCGGTGATGAACAAGGAGAGGATTGTCACCAGTCTGCCCCTCATATTGGATGGTGCCAATTCGGAGATGTATCTGATGAAGTAATTAGCTAGAAACTGAAATTCTCTCTAAGCAAGCAGCTTGCTTAGTTTCGATAGACTTTTGCCTAGGGTTATTGTTTACAAGATATTGACCTACAATGGAGTTACCAAGCTTGCGCCGCCGACAGCTAACCCAATAATACTTCTACCAGCAATCATGACCCAGACTTCACTAGAGATTGCCTGCACAAAAGCACCTAGAGCGAACAGCGCATCTGCAACGAATATAACCTTTCGGCGACCGAACTTGTCGGCCAGAATTCCCGCAAGGGGGCTGGCAACCAAAGCAAACAAGCTTGTGCAAGATGTTATCAGACTTTTGTCTAGTGTTGTAAGATCGCGGTTGGAGAGATCCGTGCCGATTGATACGAGCGTTGAGGAGATCACCCCTGTGCTTCACAATCGCAGCTGTCAGTATTTGATTTCAGTACTGGGACCATTTGCATTCGAGGAGAAGCGAAAACGGTCATGCCGTACTCATAACCAAATAATAGCCCACTAAGACCAGCAGAGAATGTCAATGCCCATATAAATCGAGTTCCTGAGTAGTTCGACTCTCTATCAATGTGCCTATCCTCTTCATTGTCGGGCAGGTTGTGAGTGGTGTGTCCGTCTAGATTAAGTAGAGGAGCGTTAGGGTCCAATGTATCGTTTTCATGTCTAGTACTCATGTTTAAGAAGAATCTTCCTGATAATGAATAGATTCACCAGTACCATCCCAGGCAGACACGTTGACTGAGTGGTAGGAAATGGAAGCATCGGAGCTACGGGAGAGGTTTAGCTTGGCATCTCACGGGACCTACTCTCAATGGCTTAATTCCTAAGGCAAACACAACTTCATGTTGAAGTACCTCAGGCATACATATATTCATCAAAGCTCGATAATAGGTCGCGTGGCATAGCTGATCAAGTCTGCTCGGCTTAGCATCTCGTGGCTTTGGCCAATTTGGCTCACTTCCAGCTACCATTCATCACCAGTTAATGTTACAATGAAGGATCAGCCGACTAGACTTACCGAAAGACTGGGGATAAAACATAAATATGGTCAGCTATTACTTCGTTATCTTGCTGGGCCATTACCTGTACATAGCCACGCGCTCAGAATTGTAATACTGTTCATCATCCCTCTGAATGATTACAACTAAAAATTATACGCTGGCTTTCTGGAAAAAAAAGCGCCCGAACAAGCATTAAACAATCAAATATGGTCTCGCCTATAGCTCTTCAACATAATGATCAGTACCCTGGAAGGTTTTCTAGGGGAGCACATAACCCTGTAAGCAGATACATGTTGCAACATTCCATTCCTCTTATGTAGCGACAGATACTAGTAGGTGTTGATTCGTAGACCTGCAGGCGAAGTAGAGCAAAGGAGCATATAAATTCATCCCATAATAGTATAACTTGAGTTTTCAGTCCACTAGGTTTCAAACGCTCCCTGTCTAGTGGGCAACTGCTACACCTGCTTCATTGGCTTGTGAACTGATCATCTTTTTGTAGGCATTGACAGTGCCATCGAACTTGGTTACTGTGCCCTTGTCGCAGACCCAAAGACTAGTGCAGACGTTCTGCAACATTGTCACATCGTGGGATACCATCACGACACCACCTTCGAACCTTTGCAATGCCTCAGACAATGCATCCATACCTTCAATATCCAAGTGGTTGGAAGGTTCATCAAGGACCAAAATGTGTGGGTTTGTCAACGACAAGCAAGCAAATGCGACACGAGATTTTTGTCCTCCAGACAGGAGCTCCATCTTTTGAAGTCCAGTCATTCCAGTGATTCCGAATCTAGTCAAGGCAGGAATCACACATTAGCAATTAAGCATCACAACAAGTGAAATCAATAGAGGGTTCAACGTACGCTCCCAGATGCCTGCGGTATTCCTCGTCTGTCTTTCCAGGGTAGGTCTTCGCCATGAAGCTTACCGCACTGGTCGACAGATCCAGAGCATCAACATGATGCTGGGCAAAGTATCCAATACGTAAGCGAGCATGTTGTGAAAGAAGGCCCGAAGTTGGCTCAAGCTGGCCAGTTAGCAGCTTCAACACCGTGGTTTTACCAGCGCCGTTCGGTCCCACAATTCCTATCCGAGAGTCAAGTTGCACATCGAGATCAACATTTTTCAAAAGGGGCTTATCTTTAGAATAGCCGAAGGAGATCTCGGACATCTGTACAATGGGTGGAGAAAGCTTTTCGACATCTGGAAATTTGAAATGAACGACGTAATCACTCTCCGGGGCTTCCAAGACTGGCATTCTCTCGAGCTTCTTGATTCGAGATTGCGCCTCAGATGACTTAGCTGCGTTGTATCTGAATTTATCGATGAATGCTAGATCATGGTCAGCTTTATTAGGCAGTACATGCTCCATTGGGCCGGACACCAACCTTGTAGATGTGCTCTTTCTGCCATTTGTTTCTCGTATTCACGCTTCGCATTCTTCTTCCGTTCCTCCTTGGTAGCATAGAACGAGTCTAGATTATATTAGCTAACGTCACTTATGTGACCATATCGCCGATAGACCCACCGAAGTTGGCCCCTTTATAGTAATCCAGCCTTTCAGAGTGTTGATGCACAATGTCGGTAGCGACCTCGTTTAAGAAAGCCCGGTCGTGCGAGACAACAAGGACAGTACTAGGGTATCCCTGGAGGTAGTTGGATAAGAATGTAATGGACGGAACGTCCAGCATGTTGGAGGGTTCTATATCGTGTTAGACTCTTGTTCCTTCACAATGGGTAGGGTAAAAATAAGAGCTTACCATCTAGAAGAAGCAAGTCTGGTTCGCAGAATAACGCTCGTGCTAGAGCTAATCTCATTCGCCAACCACCAGAAAAGGTTTTTGTTGCAAACTGCTGTCTTTCGGGTGAAAAGCCAAGACCAGCCAAGATACTGGCAGCACGCGATTCGGCTTTGTCCGATTCCATTTCTGAAAGTTTGGAATGGATATCACTTAAGGTTATGTCTAAACCCTCCCTTTCGTGGTCAAGCCTGGCAGCATCTGTAGAGGTGTCTGCCATCGAAGACCGTTCCGCTTCTAGAGCAGTCAACTGTTTCGTAATTCTCTGCAAAACAGGTCAGAGGGACGGACGGGTTGAGGACAGAGATTATCAAGACAAGCAATACTGACATCTTGGTCTGCGAGAAGACGCTTTCGCCATACATCTGCATCCAGAACCGCCTGCAGAGCAGGAGTGTCGTCCCCCATGATCTAATTAAAATCATCAGAAAGGTACAGCAAATCAAATCAAAAGATGATAATGAATGGAGGTGGTGAGGAAAAAGAAAGAATTTGAATGCATACTTCCTGTTCAACGTGGAGGATCGATATATGGCTTGGGATTGCGACTTCTCTACGGCTCAAGGCCCGCAAAAGAGTCGACTTTCCTATACCATTCTGACCAACAAGACCGTACCGTCGACCGTACGCCAGGGTAAGAGAAGCGTCGGTCAAGATTCGATGACCACCAACAGAGGTGTCAATGCTATCAATCTTAATGTCCTTGCTCTTTGCTGCAGAATCCGAGCCCAGCTGGAGCGGGTTAACGGCCATGAAAAACTCCTCATAAGACATGGTGCTATCTGGCTGGTCGAGGAGACGGGACGATTCGTATTGCACCATCTTCATTTGCTTTTTCTCCTGTTTGGCACGGATCTTTCGCTCTGCCTTTTCAAGCTTCTTGCGGTCTACGCGGGACTCCACTTTCCTGCTGTTGGCAGATTCCAAGTCGACATTTCCACCAGCAAGTCCCAAAGTCGAGGACATGTTTCTCTGGGACCCAACATTGATGGCCTGGTCTAGCTTCTTAGCAGTGAACGGTATTTGCCTCCGCTCCGCATCGACACCGTCCGCAGAACTCAAAGAAGAAATGAATTTTTCCACTAAGTTCCGAATAGATTTTTCATTTTGGTCGGAGAAGTCTCCGGATGCAGATACCAGAAGTTCCGTGACCATGTCAGCGGCCTCCGCCAAAGGTGACGGGGCATTTGCGTCCTCGACATATGCCCTCGAAGCATGTGTCAGGTAGCCCTATAATTCATTAGTTCACCATTTTCAGCGTGTATCGTAAGATTCATGGAACTAATTACCACAGAGTATTCTGTGATCACATGGTCGAGACCAGGAATCTGTGACTGAAGTTCTGCCTCCATCTTGGTATCACTAACACCAAAGAACAAAGCTTTTTGAAGATGAGGAACAGACTCAAAGTGTATAGAAGGAAAAAATACACCAGTTCTGCCGCAGCACCGAACAATTATGTGAGTCTATAGAATATCATCGAGAGTTTTCTCTTTTTTCTTCCGCTTTTCCAGCTCTGCCTGAATGAACTTTGGCGGAGTGCCGGAAGTGGAGTCAACGCCGTTCTAGATTGGTTGGTCTTTCGCAGAAGGTCCCCGCCTCTCCAGCACTCTGGGCGGACATGCTTATAGTACCATACATACTGTAGTATATCATATGTATCACCTGATACTAATAGGCTTCGCCTGCTTCTCTCCCCTTCATTCCCTTAACCATCTATGGCAATTCTTTTCTCATCATGGGGGCCTGATAGAAAAGAGGTTCTTATAATTACCAAGATACTGACCTATCTACCGAAGATAATTCAAGTTAAGAAGAAGAAAAGGACGAAGAAAAAGAGGAATAATAATAAAAAGGAATACTTAGATCTGGTTGTGGTAATAATCATTAAGATGTCTCGAATGCTACGAGCTAATCTAATTGAAAACTGACAACCATTGAACCTCGGCGGGGCAACGTATACGTATCACAGGGCACACAGTATGTGATGCAGCCCAGGAAATTCCACGAAAATCTGGAGAAAAAATTGCAGGTCTCCCATTCTTGATTAGTCTATCCAGTAGCTAGTTGAATGAAAGATGAGGCGAGGCACGCGATAAAATACCGTTACCCCACCATCCGAACTGAGAAGGCCTGTCTTTTAACAGTCACCTTTTCTTAGCCACTTTGATTCGTTTCCCAGTGGGTGGTTAACAATACGGTCTATACTAGTATTGTCGGTTGAGTCGGATAAATTTGCTAGGGCATTGCAGGGATTTATGGGGTTTGAATGCCTTATGATCAGCATTGTCCCGGAAAATTACGTGTAATTGGTAAGAGAGATGGAAGGGGATATAAAGGCATCCCTAGATTTTTGATGATGACCATTTCTCGACTAGTACCTCGTAGTCATCCCAAGTAAGCCACATTACGCCGTATGGATTACTAAGGTCGTTGGGCAATGCGTCCCTGCGAGGACATACTACTTGTACTCTGCCTAGCAGTGGGCCTAGGCAAGGAATACAAGTGTACCTGCCTTGGGTAGTTTCATGAAGGATGCGACAGGTACAGGTTAGCAGAGGCTAGCAGCAAGGGATTTAAACAAGGGATCAAACTAAAACACACGGAAAGTTCAAGCAATAAGGAGCGGGAAACACCAGAGAGGAGTTACATCATAGATAGTACTTTCAGTACTAAGCGCTGGTCCTATCAAAATGAGCACTACTAGTACTTGCTTGGAACTTGGACTTGGTAATGATAAAACCGGGGGAGGTAGGTTAACTACACGGTAACTAGTTAGTTACTTCTTAATTATTAACAAGAGGGGGGGAAACATTAAAAAAAGGAAGAAGAAAAAGAACAGGAGGGGGGGGGAGGGAGTGTGTAAGTAAATTATCGTACCTAAGAGAGTGGTGAGTATATTTATCAATTCTCTCTTTTTCCTTTTGCCGAAATGAACTTTTCATTTTGTTTAATTGCATTTTTTAGGAGGCCCCACTTCTTCCACGGAGTAGACCGACAGTTCAGGTCGGAATTATTACCATTCAAGAAACTCGCAGGCCACGTTCTCTTCCTCCTAGAAAATAGATCTATCATTTCCGATCTGCTTCTGGTCCTACCAAATAAGCTTACCACCGTACCGTTGGCCCGGCATTTTGACACGAAGGACACAAAGCCCCGTCATGGCCTCTCCCTTTCTATTCCTATACGGAGTAGGTTCACCTTTAGTCGAAGCTTCTTCCACATGTGTTATTTTTCGGTCTTCGCAAAGGCTATTAGCAAGCATTAATCGGAACAGCGACAAGACCGGCGGGTATGAGATCATCTTCGCCTTCTGCCGCCACTCTTTGAGAAGAACGGGAAAGATTTGTTCATTATCGTCATTATTAGTATTTTATGTTTTATGTGTATTCTTTATTTTTTTCAAACTTGATCTAATACGAGCAGTTCCCTTCAGTATTTCCTGGAAGCTAAACATTGGTAACCGATCGGTCTCAGTTTGAACGAGTAGTCCCGACCGAGGTAATCCGTACCGTTCGATCACCGCCTTACGATCTAAGATACGATCTCATCAAGGGACATAAGAACTGGCTTTTTCGGCAAACTAGGGAGGAAATGAGCTCCGAGCCTACCCTTCGGCCATCTTCCATGTGGGACTGGCCTCGCTGTGTTAGAGTTACTGCCTTGGCCATATACTCTTTTGATAATTCTATATTTGAGTTTATTCTACTCTGTACCCAGAGCTGCTATATCCGTAGTCACAACTACGAACTGTGGACGAGGACAATATTAATGATCTATTCTTATCTCCTCATACCAGGTCTAGTTTAGCGGGTCAATTAACTATTCATCAAAACGCCTAGCTAGCTTTGGGAGGTTAGATGTTCTGGACCAATAGTCAAGCCGTAAGGGATGATGACGATAACAGGGGAAGGGCGAGAAGCTGAAAATCCCTGGTTTCATTAATTAAACCCTCCAGCAGGGCTTCAAGGATCTAGTTAGTTAGTGAAATCCCTGCTATTCATCAAGATTTGAATTTGTAACGTTGTTTGCTTCTCAGGTGTCTGTGCCCCCTCTTCCTGCAGCTAATGATGGACAGTCACAAGTCACTATTGTTTTCCTTGTATTAACTTACTATTATAATAGGTTTTTTTTTTTTTTTTTTTGAGACGCTATACCTATTAATATAGCTCATTAGGGATATTCTATAGTTATGTATTGCTGAATGTCACTGTAGCTTTCATACAGGGGGAGGGCGGACAAGTATTATTTGGTATATGATAATTACAGCATACTACGATTTGACTTGATATTCGTGTCCATGTCTATAATCAATCTGCCAGATTGACAGCTGGTTTTTGAGGCTTTGTTGAGTTCTTGTTTCTGGCATGAGGGAGAAAGAGAATGAAAAAGAAAATTACATCTCGATACCTACTCCAGTGCTTTAAAGATTTATATCCTGTCTTGTGCTCTTTTTTTTTTTTTTTTTTTTTTTTTTTTCCCTTCTTCCTAAGATCAAAGGGCATAAAGTTGAACAGTGCATCTAACTATCGTTATTCTATTAAAGCGAAAATATCTCTTCTCCCTTCATAAATATTTCTCACGATGGTGATATATTGAATGAATTTACCTTGCCGGGTGGTGTGGGTGTTGTGCTGGGGGTGGACACTCCTAGCGTGCTCCATTCCTTTAAACTAGAACCAGAAGAACATCGCCCGTGGGTGGGAAAGAGAGAGACCGTGTGTCCCACGGTTCAGGCCTTTGTTGATCAATAGCCTCTTGTTATTGTTGTTTTTATTTTATTATTATTATTATTCCTTTGCTGTTGTTTCTCATCTACTTTCTTCCTCTTTCTAGCTGCCTTTGGATAGTAATTTTCTTTTCCTTTTTTCCTTTTTCTTTTTCTTTTTCTTTTACTGTGCTTAACTAGAGACTTGACCACAGCTCTGATGTTCTCGTACTCCCCATTCCTTTACTATATTCTTTTTTGGTCTCCTCGCATTCCTTTCTCCCAACAGCCACGCGCCGTTCCCCTCACTCTAAAGGCACATCGACCTTACTGTTGCTTGACATCCAAAAGAGCCTCCAACCGTACCCGGTGATAATATCCTATCTACAACGTCTGACTAAAATTCTCAAACCACCTCGATTTTCTGAGATGCTCCCAATCTAGACGTGCTAAGCCAGCTGATCCTCGTGCATAATAATGCAGATGGGACGTCAACTACATGTAATATCGATGTTGCCACTTTGAGCTTCATGGTGCTTGACACTATTCTCGGCGCCTTTAAGGATGGAGCATGTATCAACTGTGAGGTCTCTCCTTTAAATTTTCTTCTTCTTTCTCTCCGTTGAACACTCTGCCATCTTATGAACAGCTTTCTTTCTTGCGAAGCAGTTGCACCAATAACCCCTCATGGCCTTTGTATGTTTTATGAACGTTCTTGGCTAATATATTATCACCCAGCTTTGTGCAATCAGCACTGTTGGTATTGCAGCAACTGGCTTTGCTCTCGGTCGCGTAGATCGAAATTCACCCAAGCCGGCGCGCTTCCGAAAAAAGACCTTCCCTCTGCATGATCAGCGCGCGCGCGCGACAGACCCTCGATCACCGCTAGACGACATACAGGCAGGCCCTTCCACCCCATTCACGGCAGCAGAAAGCAAATGTACCGCGCAGTTCAAGACTTTCCATGCGAGTGGGGGCGATTCTAACGCTGGGAACCACTCCCAGTGTCCAAACCACAGGAGAAAATCATCCCTTGCAGGGATTATACTGCGGCGTCGTGGTCAGACTCTATCAAACCCTCCACTGCGAGTCGAGGAAGACTCAACGGCTTTGCATACCCGAAGACCGTCATCCTCTTGGGTGCGGCGGCTGTCATTTCAGCCAGGAAACCGGAGCTCATGCCAAAGTCCTACCTCTCCGACGTCGAACGGACCCACAAGCCCTACTCATTCGCGCCCCTCCAGCCAGCGCCGAGTACCCAACAAACTCGTCAAGCGGCCTCCATCACAACCTTCAAGCGCTCATTTTCAATTCGCACACGCGCCTTCGCCCCCTTCAATTACATTATTTCGTAGACCAGCCACAAGTCATCAACGATCCGAACACCTGAGACACAAAGCAACACATAGTTTAAACTTCGAACCCAGTCTTCTTACGAACACACCATTGCTTCCTACTAACAGAGAATCTTCTGTGGTTGATATAGCTTGGGATCCCTATTTAACTGCTACCTACGATGGGATACCGGACAGGCTGGCACGCAGGCTGTCAACTGCAACCAAGCCAAAAGAGCATGGGCTGCGGCTAATTCTCCCGTCTACGGATACTATACCAGCTCTTCTCCTAGCAAATTCAATCACAAACAAGGAGATTTCGGTAGGGGTTAGTTCGCTGGAGACCGCACCTACCTCTCCAGTGCAGTTCCGTGATCCGTTCAAGCCAAGTGATACTTCACGAGAGTTAGACACATCCCTTGCACTAGAGGAAAATCATCGTCAGCCATCGATACAAGTTTCAAATGACTCCAAGTCAGCAATACCAGCTCCAGACAATGCCAATGTCTACAAACCCCTCAGTACTGCACTTGCCCGTCCTAAAATGAGAGCAATCTCAGCGCCTCTTCCTACTTTTGCAAAATCGGAAGGAGCTATTCTGCTGTCGCCACGATCGCGTGCAAGGCGCAACATTACAGACCCGAACATCTTCCGCCGGCCCCCAATTGTCTCGCGGGCGGATGGATTTACAGTGCCTGGGTTCATGGGTTCCGGCTCCAAAAAGGCCGCCTCATCCTCTCGCATTGATATTGGTTATTTGCGAGAGACCGGACAACGCCCACTTACTTCAGACGGTGTGGCCTTGTCCGTCTTGCAAGGCCCAATCCGTCAGCGACCTAAGCGACATTCAATTGCCGCATCCGACCCTGCCTCAACTGTTATTGGCTCTGATGATACTCGTATTTTCACTTCAGGTGAGGAGGACGAGACCGATTTCTTGAGCGACACCGCTTTCGATTCGATCCGCACACATATGACCACTAGCAGCAATTCAGGTCTGCGTGCTCGTCGGGTGGAGACCATTTTTGATAGAGATCTACCCTTCAGCAATGCGGGCGAAGGATCCTTACATGTCAAGCAACTCGCCTCGCATTACACTTTTTCTTCTCAGCCGTTTGACGACAGCCACAATCGTTCCAACCTGATGCTAACACCCGTCCTTGACTCTCTCCCTGACCCTCAAGAAAAGTTTATACATGACGAGGAGAGTAGAATATCATTCCCATCCGATTTAACAGATGATGAAGACACCCACAGCCTAGTAGCTGCGTTACCTGGGGAAATAGTCAAGCTGGACGAACGATCGAAATATCCGAGAATGTCTTTGAATAATTACGAGAGGAATTATGCTGGTCGTGATATCTTGTTCGCTCATGGCAGGTCAGATATTCCTCTCGATTTAACTAAGTCCAATTCGCGCAGCGTTACCAATGAGATGCTTGAAATGTGCCCCCGGATGAATATTTTCGACTGGTCTGAACAACCCAAAAATGACCGCGAAGTTTCTGGGACCGACGGACGCCCCCGCACGGTCCACGGAAAACATGGGCCTGAGCTTCGAGGTAGTCGAGCTCCGGGCCGCAAAGCACCAAATACTTTACATCTTCGGAGCCAAAGCGTCCCGGTATCGAGAGACTATCCAGCTACCAACGAGACACGACAAACATCAGGCAAGTTTGGCACTTGGGGGTTGGGCAGCAAGGGTGTTAGTGAAGACTGGGATAGCGATTTCGACTTTGAGGACGCGGACGAAAGTACAATCAGCGAGAGCATGCGGACGAGCAAGAACGTTGCCCGGCGCAGCATGATAGTTCCCCAGGCTATCATGGAACGTCAAGCCAGTCTCCATGGACAGTTTGGACAAGTCCAAGAGCTGACCCTGTTAGTTGAAGAGCTCAAACGCCTTCGCCACCAAGCTAGTTTCTTGGATATTGTGCGTGGACCATCTAATGAGCTGTGGAAAGAAGCAGAGGGTATTGTCAACTTGGCTACCCTTGATGATGAAGAACATAGTCATTCCCCCCCGGGCTCCCCGTCCTCTCTCACCTTCAGTTTCAATGATTCTGAAGAAGAATCAGCCAACACGAACGATCCCTTTAAACGAGCCAGTGAAGAGTCATCGAGAGCTTCATTCTCAGAGCCACCAAGTCCAAACCAAACCACTGCGGATTCTGATCACACGGAACTCCCTGCCAAGGCAAATTCTGTGCTAGATTTGATCTACCAGCAACGAACATCTCGCGATTCATCCTTCATGAATCGTCAATCCCCGAGATCAAAAAAACTCCCCTTCGATACACAATCCCTTCGCGACCTCGTTATCCGAGCCGGCGTTGTAACCCGTGCTCTCAAGGAAGTGATTCGCAGAGCAGAGGGGGTCGCATCTGAGCCCAATGAGAACATGCATCATTCGGTCCCTCCGTTCAGCCGGATATTCGACCAATCTTCCAATGATGATGTTTCTATTTTTAGGACGCACTGCATTGCTTAACATGCATACATCGAGTTTCCTGCGTATCATAATGTACCTACCTTAAGCTTCGCCATGACATCACTTTGTTTCGATTTATAAAAGTTTCAAGTCTTTGGGCATACGATTAACATGCAAGAGAACACCTAATGCAGTGTCAACTCTAACAATTCCTTTCTGAATAACCCCTTTCTTCCCCCTCCCCATCTTTTTTCTTTTTTTTTTCTATTCTTGGCTATTCTTCATCGAGAAAGTTCGTCGTTTAAGAGACTTTTATCTATTTGAATAGATCTCTTTTGTACAAGTGCGCCCATTGGTGTATATTTTCCCTGGAAGCGTTGCGTTGTGTGCCTTGGCGACCCTTGTGAGAGCATTGCCATGTTGGGTCCTTCTTATTCTCTCTATTTTTTGATAACTGTTTTACTGATCCCCTTGTTTAGATGCATGGCTCGCATTTTACTTTGGCGGTCCATCACTGGTTTGTTTCTTTGTTTCCATCAATTATTCCTTTAACTTTGTCTCTTTCCTCTTCGTTTCTTGCCTTTTTTTTGTCCCTTTCTTTTCTTTTCTTTTACTTGCAGCTAGGAAAGTGTATGGATATGTTGTTGAAGGTCTTGGGGGTGCGAAAGATGGATAATGGCGTGTATGGCACATCATGAGGACCATGTCAATTCTAGATGAAGACTTGGGAGAGATTAACTAATGTTGACAGTCAAATATCCCAAATGTTATCTTGTCACTTTGTGAGAAATTGAAAAGCTTAATGATTCTATCAGCAACAGGGTCGTTGTAACCTGTGTATTGATTTTGCAAGTAACCCCGCGGTTTCCAGACATGAAAAATGTCCACACAGCAAGATATAGGATAACTCCCGTAGGCACCTAGAAAAGAGCAAAGGGGGGAGGACTTGACGAAGGAAATGGGGGCGGAGAACGTAATAGCGCGTAACAGCATCCTCAACATAGTAGCTGCCTAACACAAGCAGAGCTATATAGACCTATGATGCCCCGTAGAACGCATTTCTCAATACGTCCAATCAAGACTAGTCAGCATGCTCGTTACTATAGCCCTGGGGAATAACACCATCATTTCTCTCGATTCTTTTGCCTCGAAAGGTAGGGAAAAGAAGAAGGGATAGGCACCATGATGGCAGAGGCCCAGCCATATAACAATACAATTGAACCCCTATGAATCGAAGTTGAACTAGTCAACGCAAAAAATCATCAAGCTACATAGCAAGTTTTTCGCGGGAAAATTCAGCGCCAGCTGGCAAACGTAATGCCAATGGACATCCACACTGACCTCGGGCCAATGTAGTCTTCTGGCATTGCTAACTCCATGAGAACCATTCAGGAATAGGTATCCGTTTGTTTATAGGGAGCTTTCTATTTGGTCAAGATTAAGGCAGGTTAATAGATATATCCCTTAGGAAAGTTCACTTTAATTTAGTAGAACCGGTTCGACCTCTATGTTCCTTGCTATTTCCGTGGATATTTTTAAAAGGCAGTGGGGTATACAGGTATGAGCAAGTATAGCAAGCTGTGGCAGATTGTTATACAGATACTCGATACAACATAGACAGGGTTTGCCAGACTCGGCAGGTTCACAAGCGCAGACGAGTCCCTTGAAGAACTGATTCTCCGAAGTCACAATGGGTATTTCACTTTCCCTCTTACCTCTCGGCACGTACAAGTCAGTTTCTTGGTTCATCAATGTAGTTACACGGCTTTTCAGGCAAGAACAACTGGTGGGTGGGGTTCATCTCCAAGATACTGTTTGACACGAAAACTCAAAGTACATATATAAGATAAGCAGACGCCCGCGTCCCTGACTAGCCTGAATTGATGCAGGTCTTCTGAGGAGATATTAGCTGAATGAAGTTGTAGAGAGAAATCTTGTCAGCTCCATCAAGGCAAATAAAGTAACGGTTGTGGGCCATTGTCATATTCCGTGAGTTTTTTCATAGACCAGGTGGTGAATCGCAACGGTGAGAAGTCTATCTGTTCCTCCTGGCAGGTGTGGGTACTATGAGTCTGAACACATACTGAGCAGTGAACAAACAATTTTAGCACCTCATATATAGACAGATGGATAGATAACATAACAATAGTGTGACATGATCAACTAGTGTCTTGTTGCCAGGTCATGAGGTATAAATATTAATCAGAGGTATGGAGGAAGGATATGCAATATAATCCATAAAGTCTCTAGGTACATTTCGTGGCATGAAGTGTCCGGGGAAATCTAGGACAGAACATTTCCCGAGACCCAATCGCATGGCTAATAAAGAAAAACAAAGTATTCCAATATTAAAGATATTTTACTGGAAGTCAGCTCAGTTCCACTTTGGTGCATGCAATACCAGGTGCTAGAGATAGGGAAGCCTCTCTGTTATCGGCACACACCCACCGGCAGAGGATCCTGCAAGCTCGTGAAAGCCATTCTAGCGTCATTAGCTGTTTCTGAAGCGATCGAGCCTCCTAATACAAACAAGCCCAGCATAGACAGTAGCTTGGTTTACACTCATCCGTGGAGCGAAGGATGTCGAAGTAGCTGAAGAAGGGGAGGTGAGAATAATGTTTGGACGCAGATTACTCCCAGGGGGTAAGTATAGTGTTCAACAAAAGCCTTCCCTCTCCCCATCTTTAGCCTGCCTTCGTAGCAGGGGGTTTCTTGTAGCTGCTTAGTAAAGGGAGTTGTTGACGATAGTTACGACTCCGTATAATGTAAGGTAGCTGAAGCGACAGCTCACTATAACCGTACCTATCAAGTTAGCAGGGCGCGTCTTTGTCTCATCCTTACTAATACTGGGAGATATGAGGATACGACTGAGAGACAGCTATAGATGGATGCCCTTCGCCTAATGTGTACTATTTCGAGGGTAACGGACGGCTGGTAATAGATAATATCCATCCTGAGTGGGTAGGTAGCGGGTGATGGGGGCACCTTAAACGTTAGCATGGAACGATAAGCACAGAGCAGCAGCCAAGTTGGTTGGACAGAGAGAGTAATCCGGAGTCATTGGTTAAGCCGGTACGTCTAGTAGTAGGTAAGATGTACCGAGTATGTACAATGTACCCAGTACATACTAGTAGGCACCTCGACCACTTGTCAAACAACCCATGAAAGTAAACCTGATTCCTTGGTGGAGTAGAGGCCGAAAGGGGCTGGTTTCAGGTAAATTTATTGGTTATAAGTAGAGCGGGTTCCTGACGCTAAAAGATCTTGGCATCCCCACTTTGTCCGAATTTTTTACTCAGGGGATCGCTTATTTTAGATACCAACGCATGGAGCGATGTAGACACATCAGTTCTCCAGACACAGCATATATACCGGATAACATTTACAACTGATACTGGGAGCAGAGTAGCCTTTAGAGGCAAGTATATAACCCCAGCAAAACACAATCGGGAGACTGGACTCAGTTCTATTAAGGGGTTTGAGCTATACACTGTTGCCCTATGGCTCTTGACTCCGCTTTTCATTACTTGAGTGACGATGGCCTGGGCCACTATGATTCAGGGGAACCCCATAAGATGGATGTACTGTAGTGGTACGGAGTGGTATTAGCCCCATTTGCACTCAGATCCTGTACCTTTTGTAGGACACTACCATTCTACATAGTGCGATGGGGCTTAGCCTGACTTAGACTTACGGAGTACGGAGTGGTACCTAGTTCAGTACTTACTGTATAGTAGGTTGGGGAAGACACTATTGGGGCGTATCATCGAAAGGAACAAGTGACGAATGGTACTGTACTGTCACTTGGAGGATAGGTACAGAACGAAACAGGCCAGCCATCTAGACCGCTGCTAACTATTCTTACGCTCACCCTCTCTTTCTTTCCCCCTTCTTGTCCTCTTGCTCTTTTTTTCCTGCTTCTCCTTCTTCTTTTCTTCTCGACTTGTTGTTTTCCTTTCCTCACTTCTTCTTCGCTCCTTGTTGCAATTTTCTAAACTGCGATCCCATCACTAAGATCATAGACATTCATTATTGCTCTTTCTGGCCACTGGCCGCCATTCGTTAAGGGAGTGTACCCGCTCCTGTTCACTCATTTGCAAGAAGTTGTATTCTCGGTGTTGGTTCTGTTGTTCTCTATCAGCCACTCTATCAAGAAGTGCCATTTCTTGATGTACGCGACTGATCATATTTTCTACTGGCTGACATCTTAATTTGTTCAATCTTTGTTTTTCATGATTCATGTGTACAAATATCCAGGTGATTTTGCCATATATTCGCCCGGTCTTCAAGAGCACATGAAAAGCGACCGAGGGTAGTACCGTCTGGTTTTACTGTACCCGTTTAGTCCGCCTGTCGCCCCATCGCACTCGCTTGGGCTTCAGGCGACCATGCATTATCACCACCGACACCAGACTCACCATGACATTCATATGGTGGTTCGATCCCCCCCACGTCGCCCGGATATAGTACCTCGTCACCGACTACCATATCTTGTGCCAGAAACACCAACGTTCATGAAAAGGGATTCCGACCCTAGTCAGACCTGTTCAGCTGGAGACAGCTCAAGTAAATGCGAGAAACCTACTAGCACGACTACGACAACGACTCTACCTGTCGTGCTGGGAGCAGTGTATGTCGGGATTTCCCTCTGATTCCACAAGCCCCTTCCCACCTCACCAAAAACGAAGAAGAAAAAGAGCCTTGACTCATTGAAAAAGTGTGTGTATTTGTATATGGGATAGCAGTTGATTGAAGTATAGGGTGCCGATACTATGTGCCGTAATCGTCCTAATTTATCTGCATCGACGAAATGTGAGGAAGCTCCGGAACGAAGATGCCAATGACAAGCATAGATCGCTTGACTTTGGGTTGGATCTGGAGCCAACGGGTGGAGGCAAAGCGATGCGGCAGACCGAGAAGTCCAATGGAAATTATAATCACAACAAAGGAATCTCATTGGATATTGGCCCGAGTCCTTACCTACTACCCCCAGGCCTACATGGCTCCCGGGATTCGCTGCATTCGTTGTCCAGATCTATAGGTGGCGATGATAAATATCGGCACGCCACTTCATTCTTAGGTGACAACGCATCTGTCAGATCACAGTCAAGAGGAGCCCAAGATGATGCATCAAGCTTTACAGGATCAACCAAAAAGGCCGCTCTCGGCGATGATATGAAGCAAGGCTTATTGGGAAACGCTCAAAGGATGTCACGATCCAGTCCACCATTATATATAACACCTGGCGAAGATGGCGCACACATGCAAGTTGATCCTATTGCACAACCGGATCATGGCTTTCAATTCGAGTTGCCCAGAAGCCCTAGCCCAGTCCTCATACCGGGAGCTCCTATCACCAAAGAGTCGATTACGCCGGCGAACAACGTCCGCAAAGACGCCGGTAATTTTGACAGCAGCGACATCCATGACCGCCCGGAAGAACGTCCAAACCTTGCCTTACAAGATCCTAGAACGACGCCCAGAATATCGCTTCCTCTGAGCGATGCAGCAAGCGACTACGATAATAATGGAAACTCCGAGCCTGCCATTCCGACTGTGAACATTCATCAGATAGAAGATGACCCGAGACATGGCAAGGGCCCTCTCCACCCAGTTATCCCTGACACTTCCCCGGATGAGTCTTCACAAACGCCGCGGTTGAATGTTGACACTCGTCGCGACACGCGTCGGTTGACATTAGGGTTGCGTCCTCTGCCGCCAGAGGATCCGTCAGACAACCCGGAGCAACGGGCCAACCGTATCCGATCGTTCTATAAAGAATATTTCGACGAGAATAAGAATGGAAGGGAGACTTACTACGGTCCCGAGTCTTATCACGATGGTGACTATATTTACGATTCGGCTACTGGGGATTACTACGACAGTGTTCCAGCACCGTTTGCTGAACCAATAAACCGTCGAGCTATGACTCCCCCTCCGCGCGGTCCCCCGCGGTTTCAGGGGGGAGGTAGACATATGGCTTCGGGTTCTATCGGCGGCTTTAGCGATCGACTCAACTCCCCAGGCCCACGTGCCTTCTCATCAGCCTCTGGCAGACTGCCAGGTGCCCCGAAAACCCGCAAACCTGCACCTCCACCAGCTCCACTTCAGCTCCTACCTACTCCCCATATGTTGAAGGATGACTCTATAATGGGAGCTATCGACTACGCCCCCGGAAAAAGTTATAGAGACCAGAGGGAAGGCCGTCCAGAGACACCTCTTGGAGGGGTGCAACCGTTCAGTCCAACGATGCGAGCCCACACTCCACTTGCCTCATCTTTCAGTGAGCTTGCTGTCATACCGAGCCCGTAAGCCTTCTCCTCTTCTCTCCCGTCCCTTTCCTTTTCGCTTTCTATCTATCCTTTATCATTTTTCTAGCCCAGGTATATCACTGGGATCATAACTTTAGACTAACCCTGTTCCAGGCATGCATTGCGGAAGTCGGGTACATATGACAATTTGGACTTTGTTCCACCACCTCGCTTCAAAAACCTCGAGACGGCAAGCGACTCTGGTAGCATTCGCAGTAATCGGACTGGAATCTCTACGACTCATCTACAGAATATACGCACTGGTGCGTACCGTGTCAGCCGCCTTCCCCCTGAAACTGTGGGTACCAAGGACGACCTGGTTACTAACCTTCGTCCAACGTGGGATATGCGTAAGTAAACATATATTGGTTCAGTCTGATCTCATTATCAAATTTTGCTGTAATGATTTTGTTTATTGCCCACCAGTTTCCGGTGATTACATACTATGTAACGATCTATCGCTTGTTTATTCCCTCATACATTGTACTCTTTTGAGAGAGCTGGGTCAAGTAGCAAGTCATTTGACGTCAATGGCGTACATAGCATGCAAGGGGTTGATTATTTATCCATTTATTCTTTTCTCTTCAACGGGTTTTCTGAAAGTTGAAACTACGACAGCTACGTTCTACAGTTCATCAACTGCCAATATTGTTGATCAACTGGCAACAACTAAATGAAAGAGTTTGACCTTTTTAATCACTTCTGGTATCTTCACTGATTATTCATCAATGTGAGACATCGAGAGGACACATTGACTCACTTCGCTGTTTTCTTTGGTAGTTTTCTCTCCTACCTTCCTCATTATTATCTATGATAATTGCTCCACCTACCTCCTAGTACGGAGGGTTTGGTTTAACATCAACACACCGTCGACCGACGTATATGTGGCAAAATATAAGCATCAACCGTTTCACTTCTGGACTACTTATACTGCGCCTATAGTACGGAACTGGGCAACTTGGAACTCACGTTGTATGTCAGATCGTCTTAGGCAAGGTGCCGCTAAGAAAGGAGCGACTAGCGCTTATGTTGATTTTGGCTCAAATTCCTATATCATAGGCTTAGCAAGCTTGAGCAGCGTGTCCTCCATGACTCTGCGAGAGCGAAGGAGTAACAGCAGTCGATAGCTTTAAATGAGAACGAGTTGCTATTATTATTATCTGCTTGCTGTTGTTAGAATATTGATTGATATTATACAATATTTAACGTCAGATTTATAGAAAGCCCACAGTTGGCCTCTAACTGACCATCGTCGTCAACTAGAAGCCAGTTACCACACAAAACATATACGGTAAAAGTCATTCATGGTAAAAAAACAAAATGTACCGTATGGGTAAGGTGCCACAAATTGGAAGCTAGAGTAGGGGTGTCTTCGTGGCAAATTTGACACAAGACATCTTATCTCTTTGAGCGCCACCATCTCAAGGAGGAATCCGAACAACACAATGGATAATTTTGGATGCTGGATTGCTGGGGTTGAGAGATTTTGGATGGCCAATGTTATTTGTACATTGCCAAGTACCCTCTATACCTAACTACTGTGTACTGTAGTACTACTATTACTACTACTGTATCCGTGGGTCGAATGTACAGAGGGCGAAATTTTCCGCTTCTGTCCCGGTTTCCACCTCGTACTTACGGAGTATACTGTACAGTCAGCACATACCTATTCGGGAGTAGAGTACATCACCGGTTAATTTTAGAGATGATTCCACCCCATCGATCTGATCTTTACGGAGTATGGAATGGAATTGGTATGGACCCGTAGTTTTTGGTCAACCAGTGCCGAAGGCTTTCCTGATATAGCCCATGCAAGTCCGGGTCAGGAACAACCACTCATCACTCATTGTTAATCGTAATGTACGTACGGAGTAAGTTCATAAACTACACAACTGCAAGCAGCGTTATGCGGGCCTTCAATCCCCATATTCTCTGACAAAAATACCCGACTGTTGCTGAAGAATATGAAATTTACTACTAGCATGAGCGACTAGAGTGTTAGGCGTACTTCTGGAAGTGGGGAATTGCCGATCGCAGCTAGTGGAACCGTGAACGTTGCCGAATTTACCTACCCTGTCCGCACTCGTCGAGGACAGTGTAAATTATCAATTTCCCCTGGCAGTAACCATACAGAAAACATACCGTGTACAGTATTAGGTAGTAGTAGGTATGTATGGTACGCATACAAGGCAAAGTTCCGTCTCTCCACTAAAACCTGAGGCATCTGAAAGTCTGTAATCACTAAGAACAATAATACGAACGGTACCACTCCTATCCGGTTGCAGTTGTGATTCAGCATTCGACGTTCTGTCTCCCTCTCCACTTTTTGTTTCTTATTCCTTTTCTGTTTTGAACTCTGATCTCTTCACCATACCCTTCTGACTTTTGTTTTAGTTTTATTCGTCTTCCTACTATCTATCCCATGGCACCCTATTTATCGGCTTGGGTACGTCAATGTTATTTTCCTTTTCCCCTCTTCTGGTTCACCTCTTTTTTTTTTTTTTTTTTTTCTTCCCCTTTGGCGGTTCTGCTCGTTTTCCGCCGCACTAATTGATCTTCTTCCCCTGACCAAAGTCCAGGCTGATAGACGATCACAATTGCTTCTTTCTACATGATCGTTCCCTCTCACTTTTAACGCACCCCCTCATTAACTTTATTGCGGGCATGAAACATCTATCTACAATATCGCGACTGCTCTATAGCTCTGACTTAAAGTACGACGTCGTCCTGAGTAGTCCCGTCCGCGACTGAAGTTGCTTCTTGGGAGTCTTTCAGGGATCCTTCGGCCACACTCGGACTTTTAGATTCAAGATTATCAATTTTTCCAGCAAACATTCAGTCATCTGAGTCTCAAGGAGCCCTTCCTGTGAAACTCGTGGCCATAGGCCAATTCTCAGTCACAACGAGTGACAGCTTTCGTCAAATTGGCTCGGAAAAGAGTCAGTTCAGATTCTGAGATGTCCGTATCTTCAGCAGGTATGACGGAGCCTTTTCCATATGTTCTGCGCTATAGCATAGTTCTGCACTTTCCATATCTGTGAAATGGTCGAATGGCACGCTGAACCTCTTGCAGCGGCGCCGTCGGCGCCAGCGGCAACCACTGCCGAAGCCGCCACGCCGACATCAGAAACGCCCATTACAACACCATCTGAAACGTCTACCACATCTGAGCCAACAACGTCCTCTTCTACAACATCTTCTTCCTCTTCGTCGTCAACCTCCACATCATCGACCTCGTTGTCAACGGCTTCTACAACTACCGCGACGCAGCCACCGACATCTAGCACTACCAGTATCCCTTCTACGAGCTCAGAAACCTCGACCACAAGCAGCGACACGAATACCACCCCAGTTGTTACATCAATCATCACGAAGTCAGCGACTGATGGTACCACAGGGCCACAGACTGTTATTGTTACCTCCACCGATACCTCTCTACCCACTCATTCCACAGGGAATTCAGCCAATAACATATCCGCCACCGCAACTGGATCATCGGCGACAGCATCGGCTACAAGCGGAAGCGGAAGCGGTGGCTCTGGGCTTTCGGCTGGTGGAACAATAGCCGTTGCAGTGGTTGTACCGGTCGCCTCCGTAGCAATCATTATCTTAGCTGCTTTGTATTTTTGGAGGAAATGGAAAGCAAAGAAAGCAGCAGAAGAGGAACGAAGGAAGGAGGTAGAGGAGTACGGTTTCAATCCGAATAATGACCCAACTCTTCCACCTATCATGGGAGGCGGTGCTTTCGAGCCCAAGGATGATACCTCGGGTTATCGAGGATGGGGGACCACGTCGGCTGGTCGCAAAGCATCCACTAATTTGTCCAGTGGTGCTGGGGTTGGACTGGCAATGTCCGAGGCAGGGAGTGCCCCTGGCTATCATCATGTCACTACCCCAAGCGATGGTACTATTCAATATTCTGAGGGTCCAGCAGCGGGTGAGACAGATCCTATCGGCGTTCTCGGAGCTGCCCCGGTTGCTGCAGCAAACAACAGAACCACAGATATACATCGTGGTCCATCTAACGCCTCATCCGCATATTCTGCAGCCAACCGCTCGGAGGCTTCAGATGAAAGTCATATGTCTGCTACCCATCCTACCGGTCCTTTTTACGATGATAACCCGTACTACAATGAGATGCAACCGCAGTACGGGGCATATGGTGATGGCCCCTATGGTGGAAGTCCACCTGTGATTCGAGACGTTCAGGCACGGCGCAATACTCGCATCGAGAACCCTGCTGTCTTTCCCAGACAAGGAAATGCTGGAATCGCTCAAAATTTCTGAGAAAAGCCCTCAATACGCCCTAACATTACTATACACTTGTTGATGGCGTTTTCAAAACCGGCAGATTTGATAAGGAGAAGCAGTGACTCTTGTACACCTCCCGGTGGCCATCCGAAAGTAGTGGAATCACAAGTGTCTGCAACCTGCGCATCACTTCATGATGACCCGCATGCCTTCTCTTGATGAAGCCTCGGCTATACTGGAAGACTTTATCAAGATCTTATATCGTATTTTATCCTATTTATCAACTTCGTCTATGTTTTATATTCCAATGGCGGCTGTCTACCTTGCGCTCTCACTTTTTTTCCTTTTGTGGCTATTGTGATATCTTTGGGTCTGGTGGCTCCTCTGTTTCATTTGAATAGTTCTTGTGCTGTTGGTTTCTCGTTCTTATTCCCAGTTATATCCCGAATTTGCAGTACGGTCTTTCTTTTCTCTTTGTCCCTCTTTGCTATTTTGTCTTTCTATTCTTGTATCTGTATATTTATGACCGCTCCCAAGTGCCAACCATGTGTGTCAATGCGTGCCTGCTATCTCTTTAGTACGTGACTGGAATGGGTCAAGGTCACCTACCACCTTTTTTTTCTCTGTGATATCTTCTTCCACTTATCCTTCTGCTCCACTGTCCACTGTTTGATTTGAAGTTTATCTGGGTTTGGATATAGTGTATTGTACATCGCGTGCATCTCTGTCTATATTCGGATGCAATAACCTTGGTGGATCATCTTTTCTTTTCTTGTTTACTTTTAGCCTCTTTGCCTCTAATTGGAGCATGATTGATTGCATAACAGGGTTCTTCTAAAGATTTTCCTCGGTCATGTTTGCCGTGGCCATTCAATTCGCCATCCGTGTAGACTTGCTACTACTACATGGGAGTATATGTTCTTCATGAAATTGAAGTTCAGCATTGCTCAATCTGCCATCCTTATATTGCAAAGGAGACTTCTCTTTGCCGTAAAAACTTAACAAAATGACTGCAAGGAAGGGGGGTGGAGGCGGAGGGGTTGAGAAGAAATAGAAGAAAGCAAAGCAAAGAAAACTACTAAATTTTTGCTGTCGCGATTAGGTGGTTAAAGTGCTATTAACAAGGATAATTCCCAATAGCCAAGGCCTGTTTAACCCCCTTCAGTAGTGCAGCACTACTAGGTAGGTAATAGTAAGTACTCCGTAGTTGAACATGCCGATATCGTGACAGTTATGGTTAGTGTTGTGCATGGTTGGAGCGCGGAAGTAAAAGGGAACGTGGGCGCACGGCCATTAGTGATTGGCCCGGGACTAGCTCTCCAAAGCTCCCCACTCGCCCTCCTCTGACCTCTAACCTGACGTGATTTTTCCCGAGACGAGTCCTTATTGTTCATGCTGTCCTTCTGATGTTCCACTCTAATTCGCTGCTTGCATTATTGCTCCTGCTATTATAACGACGGTATTGGCTGGGGAATTTTGGCTTCTCTTTCCCTCTTTTCCTCATTCGTCTCCCATCGTTTAACACCTATGCTGTCCGCTGAAGTCGAGTGCCCCGCACTGCCCAGGTCTCTCCTCCAGTGACTGACTCCAGTTGAATGAACAATTACAGACGGCATGCAGTAGTAGCCTGAAAGGTAGACTAAGTACCAGCTGGCTACAAGACGAGCATCCCTCCGTACGAACTGCCAATACCCATAGAGACCAAGGGCTCCCTGGTGCGATATTCGTGCTGCTTCTTGTCCTTTGTTTCAGCTAGGTCTCGTGGCTAGCGATTGTGTACAAGACAGTACTTGCCTATTTACTACTCGCGATTACATTTTGCATGTCCACGCTACAACAAAACATTAAAGCACTACAACGGCTGTTACCTGCTTGTCTACTCCCCTTTCGCCCCACTTCGGGTTACGTCCCTTTTTCACTTGCCCACCCCTCCCCTCTACTACATTCTGTTGAAGCATTCGAGAGAGGCAATTGCTGCTACTTTCACTCTCTTCCCTCCCTCGCTCCCCCCTCCTCTTCTGTCCCTTTACCACATAAACATTGCAATTGGAACATCCCGGGTACCCGTCCCGACTCCCGTCCTTGTTCAACCTTTAGGCTTTGCCTTATCAGGTGTGAGTGCATCAAGGGTCCGGGAGAGTGTCGGCTTCCGCAAAAAAGCTTACCAAGATGTAAGTGAATATAATTTCCCATATGAGAGCTGAATTGTGTCACAGGCAACTAGCCCTTAGCGATCTATGGTCTGTAACCTACAAGGCTAACCGTTCCGTTCATAGGAAGTTCGGCAAACAAATCCAGCGCAGACAACTCGACCTTCCTGAATATGCCGCAAGTTTCGTAAATTACAAGGCCCTGAAGAAGGTCGGTACCCAGAGAGGGATCGCAGTGCTAAGAGTTCTATGGCTAAGGTTTAGATGACAGCTCATAAAGCAACTAAGTGCTACGCCGACCATCCCCGCTCAAAGCTCTGCAGGCGCAACTCAAGATGTTCCCGAAGCGCAAGCCGCCCTTCGCGCAAACAAGGAGGTATTCTTCTTTCGGTTGGTAGGGGCTCCTTAATCGATGTGTTGAGGGGGATTCGCGTTGATTAACAACCCATACAGGAAAGAGAAATCGAAAAAGTCAACACATTCTACTTACAAAAAGAAGCCGAGGTTTGCTTTCATATTAGGCACATTTTGGTCCACCGGGTATACTTATCTAGCCTCATAGTTCTCTCTGCGATTGAAAACGCTAGTCGATAAGAAAAGGGTCATTCAATCACGAACAGTACCCAGTTCCAAGGCACCAGCTAATTTTGTTGCCTTATTCGAGGGGTTTCAACAATTCGATGGCGATCTGAACAAGTTGCAAGTAAGCATGTTGTTTCCGACTATCTTGCGCACGGGAGAGTCTAATTTTACCTTTTTCAACAAAGCAATTCGTCGAGATCAACGAGACTGCTATGTCAAAGATCCTCAAAAAGGTTCGTGGGTATTTTGGCTTACTAGGTTCGGGATAGCTAACATTTTAGTTAGTGGGATAAAACTTCAAAGGTTCGAGTTATTCATAGACACCTACCCCCATTCGGATTGCGTTTTCTGCCTTACTGACCTTTGAATTAGTCGCGTATGAAGGAGTTATACCTCCACCGGGCCGTCGAAGTACAGCCCTGTTTCAATCGGGACGTTTTACGTGATCTATCAGACCGGGCAACAACCGCTCGGCTGGAACTCGAGGCATGGGCGGAAGGCGAGAACATCCATTTCGATGCTGCTCGTCCGGTAGACCGCGCTGCAGCTGTTCAACCGTTTGGAGCCGATGAGGAAGATCTTGACCTGCAAATCCTGCAGTCAGCCACTGCTGGTAACCCTCAGACATTGCGTGAGTGGACCGCGAAACTGCAATCATCTCCTGATGCTCGTGAACGCGCGACTCGTACCTTCCTTGCCGCTATCAATGAATTTTCAGACGATGTGTTGGCAGTCCTTCTTGAAAGCGGATTGGTTGATATATACGCTGAAGACGACATCAACGAACGCAACTGTTTGCATGAAGCAGCCATCTCAGGACGAGGGTTTGTTTTCAAGTCCGGCCTTGCGGCAGGTGTCGATATCTCAAGGTCCGATGTTTACGGCAGACTTCCTCTACATTATGCGTGTATACACGGCCGGGTAGAGATGGTGAAAGATTTATTAGCTGCAGGTCCTCACACTGTCGACGTGATGGACCACGACAATTTTACCCCTCTGATTCACAGTATTGTCAAAGGTCAGCTTACGTGTGCTGAGCAACTTCTTCACAGCAATGCTCGGATTGATCCAGCTTCTGAATCAGACCACATTCCACTGAACCTGGCATGCCAGCATGGATCGCTTCCAATTGTGCGGATGCTTCTCGAACGACATGCACAATTACTCCCAGATGCAGAAGGCCTCTATCCTCAACAT
Source organism: Aspergillus pseudotamarii (assembly GCF_009193445.1). Classification (NCBI taxonomy): domain Eukaryota; kingdom Fungi; phylum Ascomycota; class Eurotiomycetes; order Eurotiales; family Aspergillaceae; genus Aspergillus; species Aspergillus pseudotamarii. The sequence continues at coordinate 41,003 of NW_022475100.1, read as the reverse complement.
ATGGTCGCAAGAGCTTCTCAGTCTCCGCAATTGCTAATAATGCTCAAACAACATGGGGCTAATTTGAACCAGAAAGACAAACTGTACCAATGGACACCGCTGTTTCATGCTGCGAGTGAAGGCTGCGTTGACTGCCTGCGCGCTCTTCTTGAATTGGGTGTTGACGCCGATGTTGTAGACGAGAAGGGCCTCGCTGCAATGTATTATGCAGCATGGGAAGGTCACTTAGAGTGCATGCTACTTCTTTGGTCGCATCGTAGCAATTCTCGTCCACCACAGAAGCCGTTTGATATTCTGAATGGTTTGAGGCTACAAGAAGCAGGTCACTTAGCTGGCTCGCATATGGAGGATGCTACGACGACTTTCGATAGTACTGAGGTAGTGGATGGTATACCCGATCTTTCTCTCCCGCCACCAATCATACCTTTACGTCGTTATGGCCATAACTTTTTGGACAAGAAAGTGTTCGTGCAAATACTTTTTGACACCGGAAACTCTGGTTCGATTATCTTTGATCAGGCGGGCCGTCACCCTGCGGCTCGATTAACCATTTCCTCGAAACTCTCTGACTTGATTCCACGCACCATTATGCTACCCATCCAAGAGGATTCACGATTGATCTCATTTCAGGTAGATAACCTAGAGACATTTGCAGTGGATTTCGAGATATTCCCCACTTTCGGCTCGAAAGTGATTGCTAAGACAGTTGCGCTACCGACTGTATTCAAAGCTGAGACCTCTAGCACTGGCTCGTGTTGCTTGCCGTTATTTGATCCTAGGCTACGGTCAATAGGGCAGCTACGATTTGGCTTCCAAGTGATAAAGCCGTACCATGGCGATCCCCTGGAAATCACACACTTTGCTACCTATTGGAAGGCTACAAGTGCCATCGACTCAGAACACAATGGTCTGGTAACAGGGTCGAGCTTGTCTGGAGATCATGTTCAGCTTTTCGTGCAACTCACCAAAGACAGAATACCCGTGCTCTATCCTTGTTTTACAGTCCTACACCATGGCATTGAATTGCCTATCTGCCATCTCACATACTCTCAGTTCCAAGCCATCGGTGTTGAGAAAGGCGTGAATCACCTAGACTTGTTCCAGCATCTTCAGGCGCGTGCTGTTGATGATTTAGCTCAAGCGCACCGCATACTAGCATCATCATTCCTCTCCCTCAAGGAGGTACTCCTGCGCCTCCCTATTGGTGTCAATGTCAATCTCTCGATACTCTATCCCTCGGCTGCTGAAGAGCAAGCGCTGAATATGGTATCTTTAGCTGATGTAAATAGCTTTGCTGATGCCGTTCTCACGGTGGTTTTCGATCATGCCCGTGTGTCACGGGATCAGAACCCTGAGTTTATGCGTTCGGTGGTATTTACCTCGTACAATCCTAATGTGTGTGTTGCTCTGAACTGGAAACAACCAAATTGTGAGTCTAAAGGTCCCACTAAAACCCATTACATGGTTTGCTAACTTGCATTCCTAAGATCCTGTTCTTCTTTGCAATGATCTAGGTCAAATTCGTGATTTGACCCGAGGTGTTGGGTCACTTCCAGACATTAATAGTAGTGGTCGTGCATCGATGTCCATAAAAGAGTCAGCAAGGATAGCGCAAAGCAACAATTTCATGGGCTTGATATGCCGGTCCAGCCTATTGGTACGTGTCTCTGCCCCTATATGCTTGCTCCCTACGTATTTCCCATTCTTGGTATACTATGCATTAAGGTCACCTACTAATACAGAGCTTCTGTGGCTGCTTCAGAACGTTGTACCGGCTCTTGTAGAGACTATTAAGGAACTTGGTCTCGTACTTGTAGCAGATACGTCCGACGAAGTTGAACCTTCAGGCCATAAAGAAGTTCTAGGAGCAGCGAATGCGATGGGTGTGGCCGAATGGGCATACCGAATGCCTGATGGTGTGAACGGTGTGATGAAAGCCAATGGTATTTTGAGATTTAACGATATGATTGACATGTGAGACATTCTTATATACATATTTCGTCTTTTCATTCAACTCGGGTGTTGTTAACTTAGGTATATATTAAGGTCTTTATGGCGTGGAAGATAATGGGTCTCTATTGCATTTCTGACTTTCCTTTGTGTTTGGTTTGGGCCGCTGCTTTGCATTTTCACACCCAGCTGTCAAGCATCTGAGTTATCCTTCTGGTCTCATCGAGGTTTCGTACAAACTATATAAAAAGGCAAAAGGAAAAGGAAAAGGGCGAAAAAAAATTTTTTCAAAAATAAATTGGAGAGAGGATACACATCCGTTTTTCATCTTAATAATACCTTGCCAACTATGTGCTCCGCTTTTCCCTTTTTTGAAATATTTTCTTCTTATGGGCTATTACTTGACGCACCTGTGTTATAAGAATACCCGTTAGGAAAACATAAGAGTTGAGAGGAACACTTAAAAGTCATGCATCCCGGGAATCTAGATATAACAGCTAATGTACAATTAAACCGTGAAACTGATCTCTAGTTGACCATTGCTATACCACAAATCCCATACAGAAAAAGAAAGGTGGCCAGACCATGCCTTTCATGTCCTTGAAGAGCAGTGGGCCGAATTACATACCCTTCGGTTTACCTTTGACAATATCCCAGCCCCATTGCCGCAAGGCCTTGACAACTTTTGGAGTTATAGCAGCAGTCAGAGGCACACGAATGAAGATAAGACTCTTGTGGATTGCATAGGCAAGCGCAACCTGTGTCCATAGACCTGCACAGATAGTAGTTAGTGAACACTCCACACAACGCACGTACTAGAAGAGTCCTGCAAGGATAACATACTCGCCCCTTCATCTAATTTTTTCTCTACCACACTCCCCTCCACATCACCCTTTGAAGGATCGGCCCTAGGATCTGTCTGTTCACTGAAATGCTCCTCTTGCACACTGGGAAGCACAGTGCCGACTGCACCCTTAAAAGCCTCAACGACTACATGCTCATAATGACCAATTTTCTCCGCCCCAAGGAAGCGAACGGCGGCAAAACAGAACGGGAAATCCATTGCAGACAATAGTAGATACACCCCCAAGGCGGACCAGCCGTACTCCCGAGAAAGCCCCTTTAACCGCTGTGAGAGCGAACCGGGTTGCCCCGTCTGCGGTGAGCTGTTTGACCTGGATGAGCGAAAGAGTCGACGGAAAACCGAAGCCTGTTGGGTACGAGAAAAGTTCCGCATATTACTAGACCGGGGTCTTATCCGGCTAGAAAGAAAGCTGTTTTTGTCGGCTGGAAGGGAAAAGGCGCGGCGGAACGTATTAAAGGAAGCTGGTGGCTGGATCATCTGGACGTTTTTCCTGGCTAATCTTGACGGTAGCACATGCCACCCAAGACTGGAAGCTTGGGAAAGCCAGCGCGACATAGTGAGATGTCTCAAAGACATGGCTGGTGAGTATAGAAGACACCGGGGTTTGTATTCAAAGAGTAAAAGTATGGATGGGTGCTTGCAGAGTTCGTATGTTTCTTTTCCTTGCGAAAGAGAAAGAAGGCACCCACAAATCCAATCGTACTCTATCTGCAGGTCTATAAGGTTGGCAAAAAGCTATTAATGCGACGCTAAAAGATAAGAAAGGAGGAAGGCAGCGCCAGGACAATTGTAGTGGTGACGTCCCAGATAGCAAGCAGATCGCAAAATTATTCCATGAATGTTCGGCGGTCGGTGTGCCGACATGTCCGGTACGTCCGGTGCACGGTATATCTAGTATAAACAGCAAGAGCACTGCCAGTGCTGCATAGTACCGAATACCAGGAAGGTTGAATGCAGTTGCCTAATCTCCACTATGTATTGTTTAAATTAAATGCTATTTTCCAGCGGTAGAGCATACGCGGACAGAGGTAGTCGAAGTTACTATGCGCCTTACGTATGAGGCACTCATGATGAGTGCTCACCGCCCTGGATACTCTGCGCGTAGTCATAAAAATCTCGGATACGGACGAGTTCATCGGTCTCATTCAAGAAGTGCCCCTTTAGGCAACTTTGTTCCACCATGGCGCCTCGTCTACCGGGTCGGTTATTACAGTCTCCTCTATTTATTTGGGCTTCTCATTCAATAAATTGCAGCAATGTCCCGATCCGGTCGTTCGGCATCAGGTCGTTAAACCCTCCGAAAACCTCCCGGTTCAATGTCGGATCCGATCTCCCAGTGCTCAAGTCGACACCAACAGCAGCTCTAGAACGGAAAGCAGACACGCTGCCCCCAAGAACTGGAGTCATCACTATCAAGAAAGGGATGACTGCCCTCTACGATGCAGAGACAGGGAAGCGAATCGCGTGCACCGTCCTTCAGCTGGACCGAGTGGAAGTCATCTCGCATAAGACACGGCAACAGCATGGTTACTTTGCTGTCCAAGTTGGTTCTGGCTGGAAACACCCTAGTAATCTCACCAGGTCACTTCTAGGGCATTTCTCTGTTAATGGTATCTCTCCGAAACGGCACATCTTCGAGTTCCGAGTGCGGGACGAAAATGGCCTCCTGCCCGTCGGTCAGGCAATCAATGCGGACTGGTTCCAGGAAGGCCAATATGTCGATGCTCGATCAAACACAAAGGGAAAGGGATTTGCTGGTGTGATGAAAAGACATGGGTTTGGTGGTCAAGACCGAAGCCATGGCGTCAGTTTAACACATCGCTCTCTTGGTTCTGCGGGTCCCAGTCAAGGCGGTGGATCCAGAGTGTATCCTGGGAAGAAGATGGCAGGAAATATGGGCAATGAGCAGAATACGGTACAAAACCTGAAGATTCTCAAGGTTGACTCGCAAAATGGGATTGTTGTTGTCAACGGTAGGATTTCTCTACTCCTAGGTGCTTTGTGCTATGCTAATTTGGGTATTCCTCGTCAGGCGCTGTCAGTGGGCCGAAAGGCTGCATCGTCAGGATCCAAGATGCCATCAAGAAACCATGGCCCGAAGTCGTATCTCCATCTGAACCAGTTCTGTAACCTAATAGATGGTTGCCTTGCTTCTGAGAATGTACTATTACAATATATTGTTTCACAAAGCGGCGTCTGTATATGATACATAAATGATATCCTGTTATCCTTCTTTCCCTCTCCCTATTTCATTCCCATCAATGAAATTTCCCTCGGGTCTGTCCCTGCGGCCTTTGTACTCTGAAGTACCGTCGCTCCGTACCGGAATGGAGTGAAGGAGCCAAAAAGTGCCATGACCCCGGCGCTTACATGCCTAGATTAGTGCACGGAGAGCTTCAAGATATACAATGATGAAAGTGCTGCACAATACCATGCATATGCAAGGATGCAGCTTCTAGGGGAACTTGGCGGTAATTAGTCGTGCTGACGAAATGGGTCACCAGCGCTCTCAAGGAGCTGAACGACAGTGCCATCCTCCGTCTCTAGACTCCATTCCTCAGTACGAAACTGGAACAAAACTGTTAGTAGAGCACCATCGGATAAAGAAGGGGGCAGTGTGTTTGTTTATAACGAACATAGCTCATTCGGTCTGGCCTGATGCTGCGGAACCTCATAGTACCCTGCGACTTTGTTCCTTTGACCCTGAAGGATATGTCGATACGTCCATGTAGCTGATTCATTTCCCCACTGATCCATGGTATCTTTTGAGCAAAGTAAATCTCATCGCCCAGGATTTCGCGAGCACGCGGGGAGGTGCGAAGAGCATAAAGGGTACTGCTGACCACGCTTGAAGACGACTTCTGGTAGTTGAAAATCCCTAGCATCGCAGCTCCGACGGCGATAGCAAATATTGGTAAGGTCCGCATCCACCGTCGGTCCTTGTTTACAGAGGGCAGTTCGCGGTCTGCCCGTCGTTCCATCAAAGGGCCCGAGTTGGCGTGCGGGGCAGGAGTGAGATTGCGACGTAGAAAAGTCCGGCCAGGAGAGAATGGGGTTCGCACGGCGTTAATGCGCCGCTGCGCAATATGCAGAGCCATTTCTGGGTAAAGACAAGTCCAGATGGCTAGCTAACTGATATGATACAAAGGCGAGCTTAGTCATATATCAATTGCATGGGCACGACGATAGTAGATCATGATATGTTAGCAACCTAGCAGTTCCTTTCGGGGCAGATGTGGCTTGTGGAGCGGAGAGGGACAACCAAACAAGACAAACTGCGGAGGTAGGAATGATGACCTAGCAATAAATATATAGAGTATGTAATGTCATCTTCCGCTGTACATACAACAACTTGAAGGGCAATTTGTCACTGTGCAACTTTAAGAGGACAACACTACTTGGACCCATGGCAACTGCACGGCTGCGCAAGGCGTTTCGTTATCCTGATGATTCGGGTGATGAGGAGCATGAACGTGAAGAGCTAGACGAGGAGGGTATGTTATGGACATGTTAGACTCAATACAATTTCCCGCTAACAATTTCGCAGAGCAGGATTTAGTGATAGAACGCTTGCGAGCGCAAAATAATAAGCGCAATGCAGAATATACTGTAAATGACTCTTTTCAGAAGTTGTCACTCTGAGCATTGTTAAACGTGAAACTCAAACTTGGTGCCTCCATCAAATAGGTTATCTTCGCTGCCATCCCAATATTATCGATCTCACTTTTCATTCCGTCAGTGATTCGGCAAGGCTCAGGCTTACAGGAGCATTTCCTTTCATTCTTAAGCATTCTTTCGTTGATAGCCACGGCATACACTATGAAGTACTTCCCCTTCCAGCGTCCAGATTTGAAGGGCAAAGGATCCATGCGAGGTTCAGGTACCCTCACCCGCCTTCGGAAGTTTATTTTCCCTGTAAATACCGCAATATGTGGCCTGTTGCTATTGGTGTGGCTCTTCTCCCCGGTAGAACCACCTCGCGATAGACAGCGAAAAGCATATATTGTTCCCGGAGGTGAGTGTTTCTCGTAGTTGTCTCTCAATATGGTCGCAGCCGTTTCTTCAGGAAAATGGAAATAACTTTATATATTGCAGGAATGCTTGTAATCATCATGTTGGCACGGAAAATGATGGTCTCTGTTGACCTTAAACATCTTGAGGATCTCCGATACGGGTATAAAGGAGTTTAGGGCTTATGGCATAGCTACTGATTAGTTAGACTAATCATATACAACCAGCACTCAATTTTCTCTTTTCTCCATACCTTCCGCCCTCCCTTGCCGCTCCTTTTCGTCTTGTACAGTCGCAACTGACTGGATATTCACAAGGCTTTCTTCGTTGTCTAAGACCAACGCTTCGTGGATGCCCGAGGTCATCCGTGTCTCATTCTTCTTCGAATGGCATCAGTATATGGATAGTCATGCCAAATAGTCCAATGGCTCCAGCCACTCCATCCGCCAATGAAGAGATTATAGGGGGGTTAAAAAATTTAGATAGATCTTTCCTAATACATTATTGGATCCATATCACCATTCTAGGTGTCCTTGTTTGTCATGTCTGCGGCGCTTCCTGGCTTTTTCAAGCGAATCTGCACATGTCACTGACTGGTTTCCGGCGGAGTGAGGACAGATCCATCCAATTTCTCCAGTGCAGGATCAACGGGTATTTCTCTATAGTCCTTGAAGTACCCAGTTGCAGGAGAAGTCAATTGGACACTCTCTGGATACTCGCTCACCGCCCTGGGGAACTCTAGCTCAATACAATTATCAACCAAGGCTTTGCTGCGCTTCTCATCCGCCTCTTTCTGATGTCTTTTCAGTCGACCTACTTCATCATCACCAGCCTTCTTCAACCATCTGAGGTTGGACTGACGGAAATCCACCAAACTTTCCACGCTGCGCGGATCTGCTACCTTCCTGGTGTCGTGGCCCAATAAAGTGCATCTTGGTTCGTAAGGATTCATGGTCGGATCTCGACGGCATGCGGCGCAACTGCAAATTTTCTGACATCTAGGACACATCCAGTGATACATCTCCATGGTATCCTGTGGTTGGATATTAAAGGCCCTGAAGAGACTACCATAGCAGTAACTCAAGTTGCAGTATGAGCATGAGGCGAGCTTCCACATAGGTTCAGCACACTTGCAAATATGGCATCGGCCACCACTTGTGTACGTATCACCTTTGTGAGTTTTCCTTCGCTTCCGAGTAGGGGTAGCATTCTCCGAACCACTGTTCTTTTCCTCTATTCGCTGAGAGCCTGGATTTGTGACATCGACCCAAGGGCGACGTTTCATCTGTTCATGGCATATCTCGGCTAGAGACTTTTTGCCCAGCTGAGCCCTCTTCGCGGGGAGACATGGGTATTTATCACTCCTAGCCTCGGCGAACCTTAGTAATTGCTGCCTCCACTTCTCATACTTTCCGGTCAGTTCACTCCAACGGAACTGCTCGACCCACTTTAACCTTGATATACAAGCACAGCTTCTGCCCATGGTATAGCACTCCATGCAAATGTCGTATGTATCATCTCCCTCACCAATGCACCAGGGGCAAGTCAAAAACCTATTGAATATGTTGCCTCGACAATATGAGCAAGTAATATTGCTATCGAAAGAAACGTATTCAATATCCTTTTCTTTTGGTGGATCATGCGAAAAACTCTCGGAAAGCAGGATATGGGTATAAAGTTCAAATAAAAGCTCGTAATCCTCTAGCAGCAACTGCGCTCGAAGGTCCCAAACGCCGATGTCGCCCATCTCACAAAGAAGATCAGAATAGTGGCTGAGCGAGTAAAAGACAATGGCCTTGTTTTTGTACTGCTCATCGCGGCATACCATTCTAGCATGTGGAAGCGCCTCAAACAAGGCCAATTCTAATGTTTTTGCAATAGTTCGATTCCATGCTACTTTCATTGTTCTCGTTCCCCGGTTCCACACCTGGTGTGCGGCTAGTGGAGGAACCAAAAGAAAATCCCCCGGTCTTTGTTCGACAACATACGTTTTGAACGGGGCCGCTTTCCATGCATTAATCTGGGCAAAGTGATCCTCGATATCAATATCATGTCCCAGCGTAGACATCCAGTACTCAGCTACGACGTGGCGATCTTTGCTCTCAGTCATGAACCAGATGGAAGACCCTGGCTTGGTTGCTTTCCCGTATTCAACAGAACCATCAGATGCTTCAACCATTATGTTCTGTCCAAGGCTGGCGCACATCTCCTGGTGAGCTGGTGTGTAAGTCCCTTCGTGACCAATATAGCACATAAAGTTTTCAGCACGCATGAAGGGCGGAAGACAACTCATGAGGTCCCCGGCCTTGGCAATAGGCCTCCCTGAATCTGATCGTGCCAATAGTTCTTTGTTTGACGATAATGTCTTCGCTCCGGGGCCTTGGAACTTCTCCGGTGACTTATTTAGATAGAACAACGGAGGAGGAATAAGCTGTTTGAGGTGGTCATGCCATTTTTTGGGGCAGTCGATATCTTTAAGATAAATCCTCTGACGATTTGGATCTTTGTAGTTATGAGTAGTCCATTGATTCGTAAGGAGATGCATATTCTTCAAATAATGCCCAATAGTAAGTGGAAGGTCAGTTTTTGTCGTGAGATTCCGAGCAAATTCCGCTTCATATAAATTACGGTCAGACAGCAGGCTGCGCACGCGGGGCTGGGAGGGTTACTCACTCTTCATTGAATAGTGACTCCTCAGCCATTTCTCGGAGAATATCGAACTGTCAAGCCTCTGGTTAAACCCTTCGATAACTAGGGGCTTTCCTCCCAGAATAACATGAAGCCACACGAGCTTCTCGAAGTTCTCCAGGCCATTTGCATCAATTGCATCGCAATGTATCCTAGCTACGTATTCGAAATTTGGCGTCGAGTCTACCAAGTTCGCAATATCCAGGTCTGGAGAAATGGGCTCAAAGGCCGCCCGAGGCCGTTGAGCAGGCATTCTAGTAACTCCCAAGAAAATCTAAGGTTGGAACAACAAAGTAGCAAGAAGGTTGGCGCCTCTCCATGTGGTCTCCAATAGAAATCACAGTGAATCACCATAAGGCCTGGCAGAAGCGCATTTTCTAGGATTGGAAAGCCTTGAATCGCTCAAATCAGCACGATGTGGGCCCTTGCACAGTGATCCGGAGATGCAAGGCGGAGCAACAGCAGGGATTAAGTGGCAATCGTCTTCGGCGTCGTAGTTCAAAAAAGTATCTGCCATATCAGACTCCACAAATACTGGGAGGCGTAGAAGTTGACAATCATGACAGAGCAAAGTGAGGGAAGGCTTGATTGGAAGTAGACAGAGAGCAAGATTGTGAAGCAGCAAATCATCAAGTTCCCGCAATCGCGATATCCAAGAGCTTCTGCATGGCTGGTCTAGTAGGTACCCACTGCGCCTTCCTGCATTCGGTTAGTCCTGAATATTGTCACTGTGGGTCCTCCTTCCATTAGTGAAGGGAAAAGATCCTGGATCCTGATACTGCATAGAATGCTTAGAGTACAGGAGTCGCACACAACTCTTGAAAAGACACCAAAACCCTATACAGCTAAAGGAACACTGGCCTACAGGCTGACATCTGTGAGGGCATTCCTGCACCAGGCATCAGAACGAGTGTAGCGCAGCAATCTGACCCTTCTTACTTTTCTCACCAAGATGAACTTCAATTGACCTACCCACTAAAGCATCGAAGAAAAGCTCTTGGTATTTCGCTACAGTTGATTTCTATAGGCCACCTGATAGCCTTGGAAAATGGGGTTTACTACTCGTGTTGCCATGCATTGGAGTATGCAATCACGCAGTTGCTTGGAAGTAAGAGCAGTTCGTCACAACAGGCGTGATTTGGCGTACCTTCGACATAGTCTCTCCCCTCACTTTATTTCGGGCTGTTATACTTGGCAGAGATCTGCCCTTCTTGCTACACCCCAGCCCACTACACACGCAGGATCGGCATTAAGAAGGTTCAATTCGCACCTACCGTACTCATCACCATCAGCTACCAAATCACCCGGTACAGCAGAGCCGACCTCGGTAACTCATTACACTCCACCTAAGACAGGACTTGTTGCCTCTCTTCCTCAGTCTTGGATACCGTACGCCGAACTGATACGCCTTGACAAACCTACTGGTACATACTATCTTTTCTTCCCATGCGCATTCTCGACACTTCTCGCGGCGCCTATGACAACCTCGACCCCTTTTCAAGTTCTTGGGACGATGGGACTGTTTCTAGCGGGAGCTTTGGTCATGCGGGGTGCGGGTTGTACAATCAATGATTTGTGGGATAGGAATTTGGATCCACATGTTGAACGCACCAAGTTTCGGCCGATCGCTAGAAGGGCAGTCTCCCCGCGCAAAGCTGTAGTGTTCACTGGGATGCAGTTGCTGGCGGGATTGGGCATTCTTCTTCAATTCCCAACGCTGTGTCTTTGGTATGGAATACCTAGTCTGCTTCTTGTGACGACTTACCCCCTTGCAAAGCGCATCACGTACTACCCGCAAGCCGTTCTGGGCCTAACATTTTCATGGGGTGCGATGATGGGGTTTCCTGCGCTGGGCATAGATCTTCTCAACAACTATTCTGCCTTGGAGTCAGCAGCAGCACTCTATTCTAGCTGTGTCGCTTGGACAATCCTGTACGATATGATCTACGCCCATATGGACATAAAAGATGATGTAGCGGCAGGTATCAAGTCTATCGCTCTTCGTCATGAACACAATACAAAAACTGTTCTTTCTGCTCTAGCAGTTGTCCAAGTGACATTGCTTGCTGCAGCAGGCGTGTCGGCTGGCGCTGGTCCTGTCTTCTTTATTGGCAGCTGTGGTAGCGCTGCTCTTTCTCTTGGAATTATGATATGGAGGGTTCAGCTAAAAAATGTCCAGAATTGCTGGTGGTGGTTCAAGAATGGTTGTTTGCTCACTGGAGGGGGCATTACCATGGGTATGTTGTTTGACTATATAGTGCGTGCGACTGGTTTGGGCGGGAAGGATACAAGATCACCACAGGTGATCACAGACGCAACTTCCAAATCTAATGGAGAGCTCAGCTGATCGGCCAATGTTGTAGCATTAGATTGTTGTGTTTAGACATATCTAGGACCTTGCTCTCAGTGCGGCAAGGGAAGGAAATCCCCAGCTCAAATTAAGGCTATACTAACACTCGGTGTTGGTATCTTGCTTGCATCACTCACTTGTCTGTCTCACAGCACACTTCGTGAGTCTCCAATAACCTAGTCACTGGGTCTTGCAATATTCTTGGAGCAAAGAGGCTCCTCGTAGTAATCCACTTGCGACCGTCCTCTTACTTCCGATAAGCCAGGTTATTTATCGTTCCTATTACCATCGAATTTACCCTAGGGACTTGGCCATAGTGAGACGGCTAGACAGCGGCGGGCTCGGGCAGGGTACTACTACTGTACATCATTAGCTACCCTGACTAAATTGCGCTAGGCACTTCAAGAGTACATAGAGTACTACTAGTGGTACCGCGGTACGGAGTACTACTTGCTTGCTCGGACCTGGAATTGGGTGCTGACAAAAGCGGAATAGAACTGGATGGGGACGTTGACCGCATGATTGGCTGCTGCTTAGTGAGCCAAGGTCTTAGTAGTATGACGGGTAGTACCCAGCATTTATAATCTTACTACTAGTAGACAAAAGTATCTGATGTGCTAATACCTTCAAAAATGTTCTCAAGAGCGGCTTTCTCGTCGGTAAGGTCAAACCATGTTTTATGCTTTATTCATGAATATCACACTCAGTTGATTACCCATGACCTTTCACAAGCTGACGCAGACCAAAACAGGCATTCCGACCGCTTTCGCGGCCACAGTCGTTGTCACTACGACCCTATGGTATTCAATTACCATCTACCCTTTACGCTCGACTACTCTCTTCTGAGACGAAATCGGCAATTGATAAAGCCATTGCATCTGCCCCGGTTGTCCTTTTCATGAAGGGTACCCCCGAAACTCCTCAGTGTGGCTTTTCGCGAGCAAGTATCCAGATCTTGGGCTTGCAAGGGGTTGATCCCAAGAAGTTTGTCGCATTCAACGTGCTGGAGGATGCTGAATTGCGTCAAGGTATGTCCTGACATTGACACTCACAAGATCGTTGACGCTTCAATTGGGTTCACGTTCATTAACTAGTGTTTCTGTTTAGGTATCAAAGAATACTCCGACTGGCCAACCATCCCACAGTTATATTTGGATAAGGAGTTTGTTGGTGGCTGTGATATTCTAATGTCGATGCATCAAAACGGGGAACTCGCAAAATTGCTAGAAGAGAAGAATGTTCTGGTGGCGGCTGACTAACTCGAAGCATAGATGCTCAGGTCAAAAAAAAAATAAAATAAAATAGGTAAAAGGAGGGGGGGGAGGGGGGAGAACTGTGTGTAGTAGATTTGTTTATGTAAAGCAATACGGTAGCTTGTGAGGGTTAACTGTTCTATCAGGTATCTGCGTCGAAACCAGCTAGAGCTGAAGATATACTGTCCAACCAAGCATGAGTAATATGAGTTAATACTCTTCCCTTACAGGTTCAGTCTTTATTATGTGAACCAAGTCATACAAATCAATCAACGAGTGTTAACAATGCTTACATCTCGCACATACCGTGGTGTGGATCAGAGTTGCTCGCCTAATGTATTGAGTCTTCCTTAGCCTTCGCCAGCTCTTCAATGACTCCCTTCTGCAACTTCGCCCGCTGTCTCTCTTCATAAGCCTCACGGCTTTTTAGGATCCTCCCAACTATTTCGCCGGCATTCACATGCTGGAAATCATGGCTACCTGTCTCTCTGAAAATGCTCATTCTTTTAGGGGCGGTGTAAGGATCATATGTAAGTGGAATAAATGTAGTCGGTCCATGATAAACAGCATCCGGGACACCTAAGGGCATTGCTCTTAGGTAGGGCTCACTGGGTGAGAAAGGAGCAGAGAATATGACGGCATGGATATACTAGGGGCAGTTAATAAGACGACCGGGGTGATTACCAGCACTAGCAGAGGGGCATGGCTTACACGACACTGAAGAACACAAAGTCCGCGCTCAAATATGTTCATGATAGGGTAATTGAAGCCCTTCCAATGATTGATTACACCATCATCATGGATGCCCGCAATGACATAAGCCGGGCCATAATCTTCTCCATATTCCCTGAGTCTTTTCTCTCTCACTTCAGGGTCGTACCAGCCACGCTGACGACCTTCCATTTCCTCGCGTGCCAAAACCCGTCTAAGAAATTCAATATGTCCAGAAGAGAACAGGTCAAAGCCTCCATCAACATAAACAATTCGTTGTCCTGGTCTAGTCGGCTTTCCAGCTGAAATTGTTTCGAATAATCCAGGCTCTTCCGTAGTATTGTCAAGCTTGGCAGAACTCGAGCCAGCCCAGATCCATACTGGAGAGCCAGGCCGCAAACCAGTCTCGTCAGTGGCATAATCGCGAATTCTTTGCATAAGGTTAGCGGCAGCTAACTGCCGTTCCTCTTGATTCCCAGATCCTTCCTCGCCAGTAAGTGTACCTTTCACATTTTTGACAAAGTGTCCCTTCGTGCACAAGAGCATACGGCCGACTAAGTCAGTAGTGGAGATTCCAGGTGTCCTTTTTACCACACGAAATCGCCCCGCAGCCTTCACAAATCGATAGCAATCGTCACCGTTGCTATCAGATGTAATATCATCCCCATGGACAACATATTTGCAACCATAATGAGACACCCATGGTAACTGTGTCACATATGGAGCATGGGGAACACAACAAGTTACCCATCGACATGCTTCAACGGCAGATACACTAAATATACGAGGAATCAGGATCAGCAAGCTAATCCGCAAAAGAGATGATGAATTGAGCTACTCACCGCTCAGTCAAAGTCATCACAGTTGGGCCTTTGTTCTCGAGTATCGCTTTATCAGAATGCACACCAACATAGAGTTCCTTTCCCAATCTACGTGCCTGAAGCATAGCACCCGCATGCCCTGTATTTCTCATCTTAAATTAGAGTCCGGTATCAGACATGTAAGCAGATTTCGCTTCTCACCGTGATGACTGAAGTCAAAGCATCCATCCACCCATATACGGTCTTCAGCAATCGGTACATCATATTGAGGGTCAACTGGCCATTGCCCTGGCAGGGGGACAGGATCGTCGTTGGAAGGACTCATTCTTTTTTTTTTCCCTCTCTGTTTTGGTGCGGGGTACTAGAAAGAGGCGAGAAGTACTTGCTGTCAGCAATTGATGATTAGCAAAATAATTATTATTTTATAGTAATTGTCCTCCTGCCATTCTTTAGAAATGCCCTTACACCAGGAGGAGTGCGGAATAGGTAGATAGGTGGGGTGAATACAAAATAAGAGTGATTTCAATTCAGCGCTGGTAATAGACCGAAAAGGGAACTATCAACCATAATTGAAGTGTTGAAGAGGGGGAGGGGCGTACGTTCATAGGAAGGCCCAAGGGCCACGGGGTTGCGGAGAATGTCCGCAATACCTACTGGTAACTACGTAACGTGTACCTTTTCATTTAAATTTTGTAAATACCCACTAGGGGTGATTGATGTTCGTACCAACTAATTCTTATGCCCAGCACATACAGTACCGCTCCATTATACTCTACGAAAACGGAGTATATATAATTATATCAGAAAATGCCAATTGTTCGCTGGCTATATACGTGATAATTAGAATATTCAAGTGGGTTGCTCTTCATCACTCTGTGCTACCAGCCACTTGTCGAACCAGCAGGGGGTTCGTTGGTTAAATAGTGGAGTACAAATCGTAAATCTTATCGGGTGTAATTAAATTAAATCACATTTATCAGTGAAAGTTGTGGTACGCTGTACGGCACGTTATTACTCCAACTTCTTATCCTAGATGACAGCAAGCCACTAAGCCTGCTTTGTTCGGACTCCAACAGAGGGTAGACTTCTGCCTACTTTGACCCTCCTTCTGTCTTTCCTAGTTCTTCCGTTGAACATGTCGAACATGATCTCGTCCACCTTTGCCCCTACCTTGACTCGCAGAGACACTGGCAAATCGAGCATAGGCCA
The DNA here is from genome assembly GCF_009193445.1 of Aspergillus pseudotamarii. NCBI lineage: Eukaryota > Fungi > Ascomycota > Eurotiomycetes > Eurotiales > Aspergillaceae > Aspergillus > Aspergillus pseudotamarii. Next base: position 25,145 of record NW_022475100.1, on the reverse strand, counting down.
CGAGACCACAGTTGGTTCTCTCCCTCCACCGCTAACCAGTGGAGGGGGTTCATTCGGGCCACAGAGCGCTGCAGCAATCTATCAGCATATTCATGATATGGCTACAAAGCGAATATCAACTTTAGATTATTTAAGAAAGGCGTCAGTCCATTATGGTTTTGAGAGAAACATGAACTAGGCACGAGTCGCTGACGGCTTTTCAGGCACGAAGGCCGCATTTACTGGTTCAATACTGTACACTTTTCTCGGGCTGATATCGGTCGAATTCCTTACTTCGAAGCCCGCAAGCTTTCTCGCCGTGCGATAAATTACCTTCTCCTAGGCTTATCACTCCCGCCAATTCTAGACGTCAGCTCGACCCCTGTTGAATATCTGCGGGCACTCAATGCACTTTTGATTGAATTTGAAGCATTCCAGCAAGTGCATCCTCCTGATGGAAGCTCCTCCTCAACACTTGCTAGAGCACGGATACCACAGATGTTAAAGAGAGCGGCGCACGCGGGAACCAAGACTAGAAGAGCTAGTTCTGCCACCGAGATCGGTCTACCCATGCAGTCTAGCGACCCATCTGAATTAAAGGCCATGACAGGTAATATAACCTCGTCTGCTTCAGCAGCAGCCGCTGCTATCTCTTTTCCCCACACTGAAGCGTCGGAGCTTCTCCCTGGCGAAGAGTATTCCTATCTCCTGACGCCATCCTTACCGTTTGAACCAGATTATTTTGAAACGTTCGTAACTTTATGCGACGTGCTGATAGACTGCTATACTCGACTTATATCTTTGGTTCCAACCCCTTCCGTTTGTACTGTTGCACTGGGTGAGATGTTCTCCAAGGCCGATGCTAAGCTTCGAAAGATCATGGTAGCAGGGGTTGTACGGGAATTTGAGGATGCGAGCCGGATGAATGCAAAGAATGAAGTCTCGGGGGTAAGCCGCGTTGTCCTCGGGGGTCTTTTAGGTTAACTACGGGCACGTCTCAATACTTAACCTAAACGATATCATCTATAAATAAGTGCTCCTACCTAGTATTACCCTGCGGAGGCTTCATTCTGTTGATTTTAGCCATCATCGATAACGGCAGAAACGAGGTATCACAATCATTTGCTACCCTTCAAGTAACCGTGTAACATATACGTTTCACGATCCCAGAGCAGCACAAGCTAATAAAAAAGGAAACTTTTGAGGGGCATATGCCTCGCAAGAAACAGTGCGTTATAACCATACAGTCAGTCATCGCTAGTCAAACAATCGATAAGTATTGAACAAGCCAAATCAAGCCATGCCGCCAACAAGGGAAAAAAGAGGAATCATAAGAAACAGAACACGACTAAGAACGCCAAATTGCACCCTACGCTTGGAAACAATCAGAAATGACGCCGGTATATGCAATTGCCCCATTTTATAGTGCTGAATTCCAGACTTGCATGGATATAGAACACTGGACAAGTCATGACTGAAGTTTGTCGTTCTCACGCTCACGTTGTTCACCGAATACCCGTCGGCTCATTTCAAGAACGGCCTCAAACCCTTCTCGACCCCTTTTGGCGTTTTGACTGAATCTCTCCACACTTGCCTCTTCTACCTTATTCTTGATCTTTTGCCACCCGCCGCAGAGTGCAGTGATCTTTGCTTCCTGGTTGAAATTCGTGGTACAAGTCGGCTTCGCTGAGGATGGTTGATAGGTGACAGTCTCTTGAACATTCAGAACATTGGACCATGTGAGGTTGGTCGAGCACATTATAACTTTCTTCGATTTCGGATCAACGTAGGAAATCTCGTAAACATGCGAAGTAGCGCTTCCTCCGAAAAGAGAAAGAACCCATTGCGGTACTGATTGATCACATGTGATAAGACGCTCTGTGCGCAACTACAATGATACAGAAGTTAGTCGCCCTAACGATCTTTTGGTAGCGGTGATTAAGCAGGCCAACATACGATACCAGTTTCTGAGTCGACAGACCGGGATAATGTATCTACAGCCACAACATGTGTGGACTTGTCATTCCACGGGCAGTACTTGCGCCAGTTCGCCGCTGATACCTCCTCCCAAGAGTAATCGAAAGTACAAGTCGAGGAGAAAACCTTCATTTCGATCAGTGGGATTGATGAAAGATTTCCGCTGCTGCTTCTGAATCGGGCCGGGGAGGGGCAGGAGTATTGTGCAATGGATGAAACGGCGATAAAAAAAAAGCGCGTAGCGCGCAGGGAATCGAGGGACTGAAATGGCAATGAATGACTGAAGGCTCTTTGGAAACGATACAGGAAAAGAGTAAGGACTAAGAGAGTGCGACAGCAAAAATATTATAACGGAGAAAAGACTACGCAGGCCAAGAACGAAGTGAATATCCGATTCTACAAGATGAGGAATGAATCAGCTTGAAGAACAGGCTATCCAGTCTAGACGATGAAAGCAAGTGGCGATCGCAACTCTCCGGTGTGCAATGACAAAATGGGATTCCCTTTTTTTTTTTTTTTTTTTTTTTTCCCTTTCCTTCCGTCCTTGCCTACCTCTCAGCGTGCAGCCTGGATCGGGAGTTCTCGGCAGAAAACCCACATCAGCGGTAATATGGACTTAACGGTTTTTGGACATACTTCGTAGTACGGAGTACTCTGTACGGAGTACTTCAGAAGAACTACTGGGTACTACGTGCCTACCCACTTCATACTTAAGATGATTGGCATTCAATGACAAGAGATAACTCCACAGCTGATATGCATACGCATAGCGTATTAAGCTAACACCGGCAGTATAAGTCATATTTGATTCCATCCACCGTAATAAAATATCCTTTATATACACATCTTGCATTGCCGGTAGATGCTACCCTATATTCTTGGGCTCCGATTATAGCGAACACAGCTGTCAACCACTGTACTGTGGCTTTGCTGTCTTGAATGCTGAATACCTTAACTGTGAAAACACATGGAGTAGGTAATTCGCGCAGGGCACGTACAGTCACAGGCTCTCAGCCACGTTGGATGACAAATTTATGCGACACCACTGTCTTATTCCTTCCAACACCACCATTATTCAACAGTAACCATCACGAAATATGGTTGAGCTTCGAAAGCGCAAAGCGCCAACTCAACTGCCTCCCGCGGAGAAAAGGACCAGGAAAAGCCAACGGTCAAACACTGTACTGGAGGGCGTGCTCCAGGAGAAAGAATCATCCACGGTCTCAAAAGAGGTGCTCAAAGTCGGCAACCAAGTTATTTTGGATGGATTTGGTGGAGAAATTGAAACAAATGATGGCATAAAGACAACACTGAATAAGTTGGTTGATGAAAGCAAATCAGGTGTTGTGCTCTTTACATATCCTAGAGCCTCTACCCCCGGCTGTAAGTCAAACGATCGCTTGATTGTTATACTGTTTATCCCATGTCGATTACCTTTCTTTCCCTCCCTTCCTCTCCCGCGTTTTCCTCCTCCCCTTCTTTCACTCTCTCATCATAATCGTTGTGGTCTAGTCCCCTTTCGTGATCCCTCTGAAAAAACAAGGCTTATATTCTTCCAGGTACAAAGCAAGCCTGCATGTTTCGCGACAACTATGACTATTTAACTTCGACTGGGTTCTCCATCTATGGACTGTCCGCGGATTCGCCAAGAGCAAACACCACCTTCAAAACCAAACAACGTCTACCCTATCCTCTCCTCTGTGATACTACATCCTCACTGATTGCGGCTCTGGGGTTCAGAAAGGCACCTAAAGGAACAGCCAGGGGCATTTTCGCTGTAGATAAGGAAGGTACTGTTCTGCTACTACAGCCTGGTGGCCCAGATGCCACGGTAGAGGCTATGCGGCAATTGATTGCAAGGAACTCCAGTAGTAACGACTCAAAGTCGGGTATCTGACAGCTTCAGTCACCAGCCAAGGCAACCAGAAGGACAGCAACCAGAGGCAAACAGAATCAACCGCACCTATACAAGCAGGACTACTTGCAGTTTCTGTCCCCTTCGAAGTGGCTATCTACCGAATGACTACGGTTACGGCCGAGTCCATATCATTCGTTTCTAATAGACAATGTATGTAAAATTGTGCGTTTTGGCAGTTCTCCGGAGCCGTGCTCCTCAATGTTAGCCTATTTGGAAACGCTTGGCGAACCGCTCAAACAACCCATGTAGTGGTATCAATCATTCTTACAATATTCCCAGTTTAGACTTTACTAAACCATGTTCCCCTTCCAACTTTGTGGTTGTGACTATATTTGACTTACATCTACAGTGTTCAATTTATACTCACCAATAGCCCTCGTGCCATTGGCTCAAACGGACAGCAACAGTGTGCGGAAATATAGTTGTTCCGTACACGGCGACGTTTCTAACCCGACAGCTTGATTTCACCACAGGATGACAATAGACTTAATTCATTCGGGTTCTATTTCTATCTTGGGAAAGGTATAAAACAGTAATGGCCTATGTTTTTATTTTTTTATTTTTCCCCATCTCATTAATTACCTATTCTGAGAAGGTCTTGAAGCTAATTCATTAGCACAGAGTGCCTCTTATCATGGCTCGCGAGATTCTCAAGGCGGCGAAGTCCGCATCGAATGTCGTCGCCGTTCACAAGGTAAAGAGCTCTAACATACATTCCAAACTAAGGTATCATCTAAACTCCTATTCCTGCCAGAAATACACACTTCAATCCACCGGCATCTGGGAGCGTCTTCGCCGCCTTCTTTCGATTGATCCCAATCGCTCAACAGGTGTTCCATTGAACGCCCAGTTTCGTCTACCGACCCCTGGAGCTCTTCCTCCTCTTTCCTATGACGACCCGGTTACCATTCCGGCTGGTGATATCGCGGACAACCCTTATTGGAAGCGTGATGTTCGGAGGAGTTACCCTAAACTTAGCACTGTGAGCCAAGCAGATGCTGTCGGTCTTCTCACCGTAGGCAGCCAGGCTGCACCGAAGGATGATATTCTACAGATCGGTGAAGCAGGAGAGAAACAACTTATTTCAGTCAAGCAGCAGGGAGAAGAACGTGGTCTGGCTGGCTTTTTTGAGAAGGATAAGAAGGGCCTTCAGGGTGTGTTAAAGCCCAATGGTTTGCCACCGAAGCCTTGCAATATGAACCCATCAGGTTCCAAGTATCAGCTTGACCATGACCATGGCTACCCCAATGTGTACGTTGACCTAATCCCTCGTACGTGTTCTGAACTAACCACTAGGAAAAGATATCCCTGCCGCACATTTGTCTGATGATGCACTCGAGTTAGATTGAATATACATCGCATTCTTCTTTGCCTTCCACACTCCCGCCTCCCTTGCTACTATTCAAATTTATACTATTTTACCCAAAACGTACTCAGGGCGATAAATAGTGTATATGAGACTTCATAAGTAGGCAGCGCTAATGGTTCGCACTTCTATGAGTATTGGTTTTTTATTTTTTATTTTTATTTTGTATTTTTGTTTTTCTTTTGGGGCGTTGGATATATGCATATTTGCATAACCTTATGAGGCGACGAACTGCTACTGGTGGAGTGGATACGGATAACTATTATTACTTAGTAGCCAGATCAAGAAAGGTAGATTGCCAATAACTGGTACCCCCGTACCCCAAGATTATTTTATCCCAGTCTTTAAATATCTTGGATACTTCAAGCTATAGTTTCCATGGCAATCGCATCGTTGTCTTTTGTAGTTTTAAATTTCAGATTCCATGTGTTTTATCTTCCACATTACAACATTAATACCCTAAATGACACCAGAACATGTACTAAGTATACCCATGAACCGTGGCTACAAAGTTGGATAGCCCTTCCAACAAATATCATGTGCAAACATAGCAGAGACACTCTTAATCAAAAGGATTCGTACGTGTGCCCCACCAAGTCAGGAATAAACTAAGCCCGACTGTCTCGAAGACTCGGCTCACAGCACCTACAGCAACTGTTTCCAAAGGCCGCTTCTCGGTAAAAATTTGGCTGATGAACTATCATATGATGTCAGCACAATAATTCTTCTTTATAACCCGAATTACAAACAACACGTACACTTGGAGCAGAGCTAGCCATGAAAATCAGACTTCCCAGATACGCCGCGCCCTTGTAACTCAGCGTCCCGGTTGCATTAATCAGAGCAGCCACTCCATAAGTTTGCATGGCACTCCCGATTAAAGAGCTTCCCCAGGCTGCGGCAGCCCCGGCAGCCTCCTTAGACTTGATGAATTCCTCTTTCGTGTTGGCGGCCTGGGCGCGATGGTAGGTGTCACCGAAGACAGGAGCCAGTATGCCCAAGGACGCGGTGTGTGTGAAGAACGTGCCCATAGCAATAGCAGAAGGCTTCACTGGAGGCAGATCTGGTCATTGTCAATTAGCATTCGGCAGTGAAGAGTAGGAGAAGATGGTCGTCAGTACTCACAGTGAAGAGTCGTCATGATGTCAAGAGTGCGGGTAGGAGCCTAGCCTACAGTCGAAATCGAATTGAAGGTCTGATTGTTGATAGAGACGATCTGAGCTTATACTAGTAGTGAAACTCAACTAAATCAAAATGCTTCTCTGAGAAGGTTGACTTGTGGAACAGGACAGCCCTTTTCTAAAGGTCAGGGAACAGGTCACATGTTGTTGCCATCATTTACTGCAGACGTTTAATGACGTCGTCATGATCCAAGGACATAAGAACCTGGATTCAATGGCTAGTAGTTTGGCGGGCCAATGACCCGACGTTGCTTGGATCGGGTACTATTATTAAGTAGGGTCGCCTTAATTAAGTATAACTACTAGTAGTACAGTACTACAGGATGTGTTAATGTGGGGAGGGGTAACACTATGACGTCAGCCGACAGAAAACGGTTCTTTTGTTTCTAGAACGCTTTAGAGGTGACCTAAGCTTGGGCCATTTTGAACAAGATACACTAAGTTGTTGTGTTCCATTGCAGGATGTTCCATTGACTATATATCGGTATCATAAAACAAGTACTTTTTAGATGTACTCTAATAGAAGTTGTTAAGTTTTTGTGTTAGGCGTTGAACTAGTTAGAACATCTTCTGACAACATTGACATTTGGTTCCAGTAAGGAGATATACTCCCTAGTAGGAGGCCTAGACTGAAAGAAGTGGAGGTGTAACTCACCTACGTATTAGATACGGACAATGAAGAGATCTCGTTCATTCAACTCAAGAAAAGTTGAGACCCTTATTCTTGTTTGAGAGAAAATACTCTGTACTCTCTGTAGAATAATTAATACAAGACCATTACCGCTAGTGAAAGATTTTGAAATTACTCTGCAGGATCAGGTGCTATCTCAGGTTGCTATCCTTGAACCAGTAAACTATACAATTAGAGCTAGGCTAATCACAAATAATCATGTCAAGGTAGTATAAATATCTCTTCTATAAATTACATTGGCTGTACCCTGTTGTTAAAAGATACTAGTACTGCGGAGTAGTAGTTTACCTAACATGATAGATACTTACTCCGGAGTACGGAGTACATGTACCAGTACGTACGCACACCTTGATAAGTTCTTACTTCCACCATTGCCTTTTGTTTTAAAACAACATTTGGGATATATGTTATTACAAAGCAACATTAAGTATCGATAATTGTTATCTAGGTTTTTGTGTTTAATCTATTCGGTGTTTTCCTGCCCTAACCCACCACAACAAACATTCTATATATATATATATATATTTCAATTTCCATAACAAACATTTTTTTCTTGGGTACCCGCTCTTTTACCTTATTTCTTCTCTATTTAATCTATTTCTCCTGGTTCTTTCCTTTTTGTGTATTTCCTGTTACAAACGATATTCCCCGTTTCAGAGACGGCAAAAGGAAAGAGCACAGCTCCTGTGTGAGTGTAGTCTTATTACTTGTGATTCTTCCTTATTGAGCATGATGGAAAGTCCCAATTCACCCGACCAACAATCAGGGTTCAGTGAGTCTTTCGATATCAGCGAGTCGTTTGTTCCCGCAAGGGATCTCAAAAGAGCTGGCCACGCTGAAATTTCGTTTGATGGCCTACTGAAAGAACCCCTAATAATCAGGGAAGATCTTAAGGACGGATGCGGAGGCCAGCTATGGCCGGCAGGCATGATCCTAGCAAGATATTTGTTACATCAGCACCGATCTGACTTTAACAATAAGACAATGTTCGTCCGGCATCTAAGTTTCAGTGAATGATAAGGTGTTCATGGTACTGACTGGCAATGCTAGAGTCGAGTTGGGAGCTGGCGGAGGTCTCGTGGGACTTGCTGTTGCACGCGGTTGCGATATTGGGTCGTCATCGGTATACATTACGGATCAAGCACCAATGTTCCCATTAATGGAGACCAATATTAAGCTGAACAATCTTTCCTCTCGCGTTGCAGCCACGGTGCTAAACTGGGGGGAGTCTCTCCCAGATTGTATTCCGATACACCCCGATATCGTACTTGCCGCGGACTGTGTCTATTTTGAGCCGGCCTTTCCTTTGCTGATATCAACTCTCAAAAACCTCCTGGGCCCGGAATCTATTTGCTATTTCTGCTTCAAGAGACGTAGACGGGCGGATCTCCGTTTTATGAAATTAGCGAAGAAGCTATTTCACATAGTCGAGGTCTGCGATGACCCGATGGCAGAGACTTACAAGCGAGAAAATATTTTCCTATATTCAATACGTTCGAAATAGGGCACGCCTGTCTATAAGGATGAAGAGAGACAGGTAACTGAATAAAGCGAGGAGGAGTTAAAGTGAGGTAGATTTGTACATCGGCAATAGAAAATAAAGTATAAATCAACATCTCCTCGGATACCTATACTAGTACATACGATCATATAATATCAATATCAGCTACAGCTTAAGTGCATCCGCACCACTCCTTGAGCCTGTTCCTGTTGGTTTCTGGCCATGGATATCTGTGACTTCTCCTTGCTTTCCAACCAACTTCACACCACCCTTTTTCAAGTCCGACACGATTTGTTGCCTCTCAGCTGCCTTTCCTGACTGCCGGTTTTTATCGCTGGTGCTAGATTTCTTTTGCTTCCTGTGTTGTCGCCGTAATCTTGACTTCTCTTCACGGGTCATCTCTTCTTTGGAGATTGACAATCCGTTCCTCAAGACCACTTCCCCAGAAGCTTTGCCATCAGCTCCAGGCGTATAGATCTCCTGGGGGGCAAGAGCTGCTGCCCTGCTAACAGCACCTCCAGCTGTTGGTTGCGCATCCTCCATCATAATAGTTGCCACATCAGTAACAACGTTGATGTGTGCGTGTGGAATCTTGGGCTTATAGTGCCAGTTCGAGAGGGCATCCAATTGTGAACTTATTTCGTTCCATAGACTACTGATCTCAGCGTGTTCGCGCGTAAGTTTCTGATTCTTAGGATCCACGTAGTTAGGATCAGTAGCTCGGAGGTGATCAGTCTCATATAGCTCTGCAAGGCCCTGTTGAGCTTTAGAATCCTCAAGCTCAAAGCGGCTCTTTCTCCCAACCTGGCCATCAGTGATACCAGGGCGGCGGCGGATAACTTCATCGAACTCCTTGGCAAGTATCCGACGCTTAACGAGGCCTTCGATGTCTTCGGAGATCTCCGCAGTAACCACAGGGACAGGCTTTCCAATTCTCTCCACTTCAAGATCTTCCTCAATAAGCGAGTTCACGGGTCTCTCAGCGGCTTTAGCTTCGCCGGCAAGCATCCATTCTTTCTTTGCAACGTTGGCAGCTTCCAGGCGACGAATCTCATCGGCGATCCGTGCACGTTGTTTCTCGTGTGTGGACTTCTGGGTTTCAGGTTCACCTAGTTCACCATCGGATACATCACTGTTCTCAATTGAAGCGTCATCCTCGAATAAATCACGTCGTACATCGGCCATCGCACGGTCTATATCGTTGCTATTAATTGCAGCAACTGGCTGGGTTTTCGGGAGCGGACGTGACCTTTTGGTCATAGATTTGCGAGGTGGCGGCGCAAAAAAGTCAGAGTACTTAATATCACTAGTATTGACCCAATCCGCCTCTTGGGTAGTACCAGGATATGCATCGTCTGCATCTGAATCTAGCCCATCCTGAAGATTGGCATTGTTGAATGTTGGTCCTTCCTCATCGCTTGCGTCATCATCATCCATATTCTCATCCTCGACATTCCTGTTGGTCTCATTTGACGGTGATGTTTTCTTTAAAGAAGCACTAGTGTTCCCAGTGGCGAGGGGATCAGCATGCCAGTCAACTTCGTCGTCACTTTCAGATTCATCATCTGGGCCGCCCCGAGCGTCTTGTCTTTCCCACTGTTCGGACTGTTTGTTGAAATTATCAATTGAGAAGAATCCATCATTCAACCCAAAAGGGTCCTCTGTGTACGTGTCGGGTTGTTCTCCATCACTACCAGTTTCACCGGATTCACTTTCCTCGCCCAAGGCCTCGTCAATACTCTGGGAGTCCAATGTATCATGTACCGAGTCGCCTAGACCTTCCGACGCCACACTGACTTCCTCATCAACATCTGACAAGCTCCTGGTATCCTCTATATGACTGCCCAGCTCGCTGTTTTCGGAAGTTTCATCCGCAAAATCTGAGCCCTCGAAGGATGTAACATGTTCCTCCGATACAGGGTGGCCAGCATGTCGAAGACTTAACGTACAATCGCGTTGGATTTCCTGTCCAGCAGAGTCAAGGATTCTAAGTGCTTGTTCCCAGATCTGATCGGAGCCAAATCCCTCAACGAACAACTGCTTTAACTGCAATACTTCGGTGTTTCTGTCTAGGTCTGCCTCGCATCGTTTGCGTTTCCTATTCTGTCGTTGGCGGGCGGACTGGGCGTCACTAATCGAAAGAGCAAGAGGGTCCAGGTAGTATTTTGCTGATCCTACTATGGTGTCGCTTAATTGTGCTGTAGGGCGTAGAAACGCCCAGGGAGCAGATAATTCTGCGTTGAGAGCAGGATCTGTTGCAAAACCAGACATGGCACCGTGACGGTCCAGACTGCCGCGAAACGAATAGATAATATGTAAATAGTTCGATTGAGTGGATACAGAGCGTATGTATTCAATGTAGAAAGAGATGAAAATGACTTGATTTGTTTTGATTTAAATGCAAGTCCATTCAATCTTGATCAATTACAATTTAACCACTTAAAGTATGAGGGGACAAGGAAAAAAGAAAAAGAAAAAAGAAAAAGAAAGTAATTTGTCTGACCGCCTACCCTATTTGATTGTACCCTCTGGCATGAAAAGAAAAGGACCAGATAAATAGATTATTAGTACTCCGTACTGTGTACTTGTGCCAGATACTAGTGGCAATGTTGTAATCCCCGCTATCCATAAACAATACCAAGTTTCTTATATTTATACAGTTTCCTGTTTATATATGGACTGATGAAGAGACCTACTGAGCACATCGATGAACTCTCTAAAGGTATGAGTACTTATCGTGCTTAGAACATTTGTTGTCGATGCTGGCCAGCTTTCTGCCTCCTCTATTCACATTAGCTACTTAAATTGTGCCTCAACGCGCTCTCTGGTTGACAATTTGCATTTGTAATGAGTTATACAAAGGTGACTCGAGTTGAAGATTACTTTTCCGGTAAGTACTCTATATACCTAGTTATTTTTTTTCAATAAGGTACGGAGTATTGAGGTGTTTGAATACCCTATCAGCCGCTCCAGCCCAGCGCCTGACCTCTACTATACCGCGTCCTACCTCAACCACTTCAGGGCTTCATATGTACAATATATGGATTAACTATAGACACTTTTATTTTGGGCCGCGGCATAGATGTATTGTCACTATCGGGTAATCTACTTACAGTCCTTATACTAATAGGTCTTCAGATAAATTATCATTGCATAATAATACACTATTGGCCACCAGTCGCATAAACATATTTTACAGTACAGAATAGTGGCTTGCTTATAGAATCTCGGTAATGGGCACTTTATTAGACTAAATCTTTGAGACTAGGTTCAACTATTCATCTTACCACCCTTGCCATTAGGTTATATAAAAGGATTACTTATCAAGAAAGGGTGGCCTAGTATGGAAAAAGAGTTAGTATGGAGGCACGTACATACCAGAACAGATTCATGATGGAGTATGTACAGTACAGTACAATACATACCGTTGACGAGCGCGAAACTTAAATATGTACCAACCTGGGGTACGGAATACTCCATACCTACCTAGTAATAGCACTTTGTACCCTGGGCATCATACCTATTTAGTAGTCATCCTTCTGTTGTCAAGTCACGGTGTGTAATGCTTTGATGGTAGAGCAAAAATAAATCACCATCCTTAGTGTTAGTTCACTTGGTACACTGTCTTTGCTCGGAGTAACACCATGGGAGATTGATACTATATATACACTACACAGCGATTGGGCTGGCTGGAGCTTGGTTTTAAGCGTGATAGATCGCAGTCAAGAATGTCGAAGGAAAATATTTACATAGAAAGTTCCAGCCAGCGTCCACATAGGTGCTGGTATACTGTGTAAATGTACTTAGTCGTGGGGTGATTTTATTTTGGTTCGGATGCCACTCTCATATGCGCCGAAAATAGACTCCTTCAAACCCCTATTCATCACAACTAATACATTGCAATGAAAATGAAAATTGGAAGATGTGCAGGTTTGGAAGTACGTCAAGCACACAAATAAGAAGAGATGTGTCAAGCAGCGAAGATGAAAGGGAGGGGGAAGCGACAGATCTCCACGTCACTCTGAGGAAGTTATTAGCCTGACTATATTGTAGTTTCGAGGATACTTAATGCTGCATGGTAGACGTGAATATGCTCATTAATAGACTCAGATAGCTCCAAACATCGCTAGTTAGCAAGCCCTCTTTCTGTGCCTTCGTACCTTACCTAGCTAGCACCTTACGACTAAATAACAGCCTAAATCATGCAAGTCTACACAGAAAGAGCCGCCCGCGGCACTGATCACGGTTTCAAACAGGTAGGTCTGTCCTTTACGGAGGATATCGAACTAGGTGTTTATCGGCTATCCCAGGTCATCAAATACCCGTTCAACATCAGAAGAAGCCTGGGCTACAAGAAGAGCTGGAGTATCCAAAGCCGGTTTCAACCCACATACCGACCGAGGAAGGCGATTATACGTCGTATAAGGCAGCGGGGAAGCTTACTGGGAAAGAGCTATCATCACAGGTGGTGACTCTGGAATTGGCCGTGCCATTGCTATATTGTTTGCAATGGAAGGAGCATCTAGCTTGATTGTCTACTTGCCAGAAGAGGAAAAAGACGCACAAGAGACAAAGAGAAGGGTCCGGGGCACAGGACATGACTGTCACTGCTTGACTGTGGATGTTCGTAAGAAGGAGAGTTGTCGAGAAGTGGTTGATACCGCCATGCAATGTATGGGTGGCATAGACATTTTGGTGAATAATGCGGGATTCCAGAACATGATTGGGGATATTAGTGGCCTTGAAGTGTGAGTGTAAAGCTTCCTTTCGCTGTGCCCGGCGTTAAAATCATCAGAACTGATATACAACTAATAGGGATCAGTGGGAGCGCACATTTGACACTAACATCCATCCATTCTTCTACCTTTCCAAGTACGCGCTTCTGCACATGAGAAGTGGTTCAACTATAATAAATTGTGGGTCTGTCAACGCATACATCGGTCGACCTGACGTCCTTGACTAGCAACCAAGGGTGCAATCGTTGCGTTCACCAGGGCCTTGTCTAACCAACAAGTTGGAAGAGGTATACGGGTGAATTGTGTTTGTCCTGGCCCAAGTGAGTTTAGCCCCAGCTAACAATTGCATGATAACCAACTGCTACCTAGTCTGGACACTTCTGATCCCATCAACTATGAATAGTGCTGCAATGGATGAATTCAGCAGTGTGCCAATAGGCCGTCCAGGGCAACTGAGTGAAGTGGCTACTTGTTTTGTCTTCCTAGCAAGCCAAGACAGCAGCTATATCTCGGGGCAATCCTTGCATCCCAATGGAGGTGTTGTTGTTAATGGGTAGCCAGGTAAGGGCTCGGCTGAAGGGGTGGCTCTCGATACAAAGCAGGATAAAAGACATATCCATCCACATCTATATAATTAAACGGGACCTTCACAGCATACAGTAGTGTGACAGCAGCAGTAAAAGAGCTTTAGTTAACAAAGTAATAGTCTGTAGATATGAATAGCAACTAGCCTGCCTTACTGACCAACATAGAAATGATTTTAATTTTACATCTACCTTATTTGAGCCCTTGGGTTCGAATAGGAGGATAGAACATATACCAAAGATCTAGCGTCTGTACCACATGCGTGTGATTCTGGTGTGCCTCATCTTCTTCTGGAGTTGAAAGATTCCGTACATCAATGCCTCGGAGGTCGGTGGGCCTTCGGATTAGCGGTCAGCAAATGTTCATAAAAAATCACGAGATCATAGTTACGGGTGCAAACGAACATCCAGGAACATAAACATCAACAGGGACGATCCTATCGCACCCACGAACAACGGAGTAGCTGTAATGATAGTAGCCACCACCATTTGCACAGCTGCCCATGCTAACAACCCAACGGGGGTCAGGCATCTGATCATAAACCTGCCTGAGAGCGGGTGCCATTTTGTTCGTTAACGTGCCAGCTACGATCATGACATCTGACTGGCGGGGAGAGGCTCGAAAGATAATTCCTAGGCGATCTTGATCATATCTCGGGGTAGACAGATGCATCATCTCGACAGCGCAGCAAGCGAGACCAAAAGTCATAGGCCAAAGAGAGCTCTGACGTGCCCAGTTCGCAACTTGGTCCAAGGTAGTCCTAAGTACAACGTTAATCACGTATATAAATTCCAATCCTTTAGGGACACAAACAGCACATATTGCATCGCACCCTCTTTCTTCTCCTGGCTCGGTAGAGGTACCTCCTTCCGTATCTTTCCAGAAGCAGTCAGCGGCTGGCCGGAATGTCCTTGGTGCTCAAGCGCTGTGGCCGATTTATTTGGAGTAGTTGATAGATGTGCAACTAGTTGGATTCGAGGAATCGATGAGACCAAGCGTGGTCGTGCTGCTTAACATGAGCGAAGCTCAAAAGACTCTCAGGCGGAGAATTGCTCACCATAAAGGGCACCCGGAAGGGCGCGCGCAGATAAAGGAAGCATGGCAGCTGTAGCTGGGTTTGATATGAGGTTCCCTGTGAAGATCCTTGGGTTGAGTACCGAAAGATGTTGCAACGACTTCAAAATGTCACTTGCTGGTGGTAATTATGATACCAGAAGGCGAAGTGTTGCGGCTCTGGACTGACGGTTCTGCACTAATGGTACACTAGCCTTTGCTTTACTGTTATAATACAGACTTTTACCAAGAAATGGTGTATTGGGAGCTCATTTCGCGTACAGTACCGTAAGGTGTATCAGCCTAGGTGTCTATCAGGTAGGTAAGTTAAATTCTAAACTACATCATTGGGTCATTTTAATACCATCTTGTACCCAATCTAGGTATCTTATCTACACTACCAGGTATGTTGTACCCACATTGGGTTGTATGTAACTTGTTCATTCAGGCGATGTACTGGCAGTACTTCCCAACCAGGTGAGATGCCAAATTTGCGCAAGTGAAGTCACCCTGAACTCGAATGCCTTTAGAGATAAACATAGTTCCGTACCGCCGTGGATCATTCTAGTTACAGATATATATCTCCAGAATGTCAGGACCGAAAATTGCTTGCATCGGTATAATTGGAAAGGCTGTACGATAACTATGGGTCGTTCAAGATGGCATGCTAATGCTCTAGAAGGATAACCCTTTGCACATCTCGCTTTTCCCTCCTTACGTGAATTCTACTGTTGAATTCTCGTTCTTATTGAACGCCTGTCTCGATATCTTTGAGATACGACAGAAGCAAACTTCAGTCGATCAAGACCTAGGCCTCCTGCACGCCGTCGATGAAAAACTCGCAGCATATGGTTGGCTAACAACTACTGGAGTAAAATTACTGGTCATTATTGATTTGATCGGACAACCGGTTCCAAACAGCATCGAGAAACCAAAAGGATTTCCGAGGACTGGTTCCAAAGATCCAGACCTGAAACCAGTAAGTCTTGTCTCGGAAGGCCTATGTCGAATATGCTTTTCTTGGTTTCAACACACTTGTAAAAGCCCAAATTAACAATGAACTTTTAGGTTTTCCGAGCCTTGCAGACGGCCTATATCCGGCTTTTGCAAAACCCGTTCTATTCTCCAGATGATCATGTCCCTACAATTAAAGCTGTTGCACCTGCATCGAATTCTTTGCAAATTACAGACAACAAATTCATTGCGGAGGTCAGGCATATTGGTGAAACATGGGCACCAGATGCGGCTATACCTTGAAACGATCCGGTGGCCCAAGCTTATGGTAGAGTCCAACTCTCTAGGTATGTGAAAGGAGTAACTGTGGCTCATAATCATTCGCAGGTGTAAAATGTTCAGTATGATTTGACATAACCTATAATAGTCAGTGAGGCAGACTATGCGCCGTTTTAATCTTATTGGCCCGGTTTACTTAGTCCACACTTGTTAACCTTGAAATGGCAAGAAGTTGCAAGATGTCGCTATCATTTTTATGGCAATGGCACAGATGAACTTCTGAGACCACTAATTTATGGGACAATTGAAAAATATTAGTCGCCCTTGCCGTACTATCGCTGTTCGTGTAAGTGCTATCAAAATAATTAATTGACAGCAATGAATCCACCAGCCTGAGCATACCTGTACCTGTAATGGGTTAATCACACGAAGCTTCAAATTCAGTCTGTTCGAGACTCCTGACGATATCTTCAAGCTCGCGAGGATCACAGATTGCCCAAACACCACCTCCTTTGGCCATTACCTTACCGACCTCCTTTCCAACCAGATTCCTGCCGACTTTCCCCGGCCCAATGCCAACCCAACGCTTTACACCCCTCTCTTGGTCTAGATACCTGATACTGTCCCACCATCGCACAGTATCAACACACTGTTGTGAAAGTAGCCTCTTTAGTTCCTCTTCTGAGCGGAACGGAAGACCAGAAACATTTGAAACACACGGTATACGTGCTGGGAAGTTGAGTTTGATGTTGTCAAGAGCACGGATCATATATTCTGCCGCAGGCATCATTATGGGACTGTGGAAGGGGCTTTCACTGTTCAATCTCACTGCACGTGGATCGTGACCTCCAAACTGGCGAAGTTGGATAAGAAGTGTTCTTATCCTTTCAATACTTCCGCTCAACACTATTTGATTTTTAGAATTGATATTTGCCACCATCACTTTCTCAATAGGCGGCATTCCGTAATTTAAATCATCTTTCATACCATTTGATGCAAGGCCCAGGAATTCATGGATTGCTGCGAGCAAACCGTCAAGATGATCAGGTTCGCAGACGAGTGCCACCATTCCATAATCCTCGCCAGATTCCATGGTGGCTTTTCGAGTGCATTGGGCCATGATCTCTGCTCGCCGTCGGACTAGCTTTAGAGCGTCACCGAAATCAAGATAGCCCCCAGTAACCAGTGCAGAGAACTCCCCCAGGCTATGACCAAGGGTGACATCCACACGAGATTTCGTATCGAAGCCAAATTTTTGTTCTAAGATTCGAAGGATCAATATCGATGTCGCCATGATAGCAGGTTGAGAATTCTCAGTCTTGTTCAGTTCTGAGTTCGGTCCTTCGGCAATAACACGAGAAAGCCGAAACCCCAGTACACTATCCATTTCATCTAAGACACTCCCAGCGATGTCTGGAAAGCTATTGATCCATGAAGACACCATTCCTACGCGTTGTACTCCATGACCTAACAAACCGTTAGCCAAAATGGCAACCTGTGGTAGGAGGCTGGCTGGTCCGGACCTGGGAAGAAAAGAGCTGTGCGTAAGGTAGCCTTCCTGGAAACAGTATACCATCTTCTTTGGTATCTGATGAGGAACAATGACCGGTATGACACATGATGCAAGGTACTTTTTATATACAAAGTATAATTTGAGCTAGGGGCAGAGAACATCTTAAAAGTCGTCGAGGAGCGTAACCCTGTGGGGTCTCATGGAAACACTAATAGTATAGTATGTAAGCATTGTGAGGCATAGGAGAGACCTATGTAGTTAACTCTCAACTACGTTGACCAAGGACTAAAATCTAAGCAACAGCTAGTAATCACAACTGTATACCACGTGATCCATCCAGAGACTAAAGCGCTGACCGCCTACATAATCAATCAATAAATTATCTCTGACAATGATACTACCTATCAATACGAGAAATTGTACTTTATTTATCTAAAATATACGCGCCCCCTTCCTTTAATTCTCTGTTTTTTTAATGGCTTAGATACAACACGATTTTGCGGTGGCCATATTCATGTTTTTCTGAGTAGCTCCGACAATGTTCTTGCCAAAAGCCGCGATCTCGTCGGCATCGTCCTTGCGCAATCCTCGAAGGCGCCAACGTACAAGCTCTGATGAACCGGTCAACCCCCCCAAAGCTAAAAGGCAACGGTCCAGTTTGCGTCATGGTGGATCAGACATCTTTTCAGAGGATCCAAGCGAGTTGCACGAACATGAGCTTTGCTCAACAACTATTGCTTCCCAAGACCTTGAGCCCCAACTCGCAGACAATGTTACTTTCCAGGAGAGCATGCCAATTAGAGGTCCAAAGAAGTTAGAGAGACGAGGCGAGGCTGACGGGACCATTGTCCTCGTAAGTTGTGCTTGGTCAAACTATGGCTCTCCTACATGAGTTGAAAGACGGTTCGCTGACGCTATCACGCATAGTCCAAAACCGACTTTTACAATGTTTTGCAATTACCGGCCTTGCCAGATCAGATCCGCGGACTACAATCAGGCAAGTATTGCCCATTTCTTCGCGATTCATATTGTTAACACGAAGACAGGATCCTATAAATGCTTCTTTGGTGCTGGCAATTGCTACGCCTTAGCCATGACGCATTCCCATGCAATTATCTGGCTATACTCAATTGCCACTTCCTCACCCTCACCCGCCGATGTGTTTACTATTTCCATACCCGAACCCTTCAGGGAGCCAAATGGGCCAATTCCTCTTGGAATCTTACTATCTAGTGTAACAGCTGGGATTCCAGGATTGATGATCATCGCTCCTGACACAGGGAAGATTATATACTGGGAAACTGTCTCATGTGCTGCTTCATTGGGCCTGGCCAGGCAGAAACAGAGGGCCATCCAGGGATGTATACCTAATCTTCTCTCAGGTGAACACATTACAGATCTCGTGAATGGCGAGCCTTCTGGTATTATAGTCACATTATCGTCAGGGAGGGTTGCTCATATTACCGTTCGGGATCCACAAGGAAAGCCGACAGTGACTGTTTATTTCCTGCGAAATACGTCTGGGCTTGGTAGGATTGGGTTTTTCGGTGGAATTAGAAATGTCTTGGGTGGAGGGTTTTCAAGGAAAGACCTAGCTGCAGTCAGAGCTGGTGATTCTCATCAACGTGGACAGCGAGATATCATAATCGCTACGTCAGGCGGTCTCTTTGAAATTTGGGACACGCATTGGAATAACGGGAGTATATTGAAGAAACAGTTTGATATAACAAATGACCTATGCCATCATCTTGATACGGAGAACTCCAACAGATCTGATGACTCCAACATCAAGATCTTGGACTTTACACTCATGCCGGCTGGATCGAACGTCCGTGGGCTACGAGCTAGCGCGTCGGTACCATCGTGGCATTTATTGCTACTTGTAACTCAGTCTGAGATGGGCTCGCAAAGCATGTCCCTTGTGCAAGTCAATCTAGCCGAGCAAGTCCATATCTTGTCTACCCACCCTATTGATCTCCATGGGGCCTCGACGGATCTTGATTCAAAACCGAAACTGTATCTTCCCAAGCCCGGTGATACGGCATTCGTTTTAATGAATCACTCTGTTGTACTTTTATTCTTGACTCCAGGCAAAGACCAGTCCGCGCAACATCAACAACCGCGCGCGTTCCAGGACTCTATCAGTTTCCGCTCAGGAAAAGCCTTTGAAATTCTAGGCAGTGGCGTTGAGGACAAAAGCGATGAGAACTGTCCCGCATGTCTGATAATGGTCCGTGATTTTGGTATCATCCGCATTACAGCTTTACCACAGCACAACTCGTGTTCCACTGAATGTGTTCGAATTACTGCTAAGCAAAAGATTGAGCAAGCCATATTCTATGGTACCATGCTTGGAAACCCACTGAATTTGAACAACAAGAGTAGCCTGGATTTCTCTGTCATGGATATCGAGCAAGCCGCGTTGGAGATTTGCAGAGAATTGCTCCAATCTAGGTCAAATTTTATCCCAGTGACAGCAATATCCTTAGAACAGAATCTACGATCGAGAGCAAAAGCTTTGGATGATCTGGCATGCCTTTTGATGCATCAAAATAAGTCATTAGGTCAGCAAACTTGGTGGGAGTTATTATGGGGCGCGGAGAAACTTGCGGCTCAGAGGGCTATGTGGAAGATAGAAGAAAGCTCTAAGAAATTAAAGGGCAAGGGACCGACCTTTCTTGCCCACGTTATCAACTCGATGAGTGACAAGTTTAAGACACGAGTTGAGAAGCAAGACGGCGAAGTTGATTCCGTCCGCAACTGGTTTCTCTATGATACATTCCAGATGGAGCATGTTGTTCCATGGATTTTCAATGCCATTAAGCCAAAGAAAGGGCACTCGTCGAGACAAGGACGAAAGATGTCGGAACAAATACTGGAAGCAAGTGAGCTTTCTTTGGCAGTCTTGGAGACCGCATTTAGATTCCGTG
Organism: Aspergillus pseudotamarii; assembly: GCF_009193445.1. Taxonomy (NCBI): domain Eukaryota; kingdom Fungi; phylum Ascomycota; class Eurotiomycetes; order Eurotiales; family Aspergillaceae; genus Aspergillus; species Aspergillus pseudotamarii. Next base: position 4,482 of record NW_022475100.1, on the reverse strand, counting down.
ATGAGCACGCTAGTCGGTATGGTATTCGTGACGGGTATCTCGAAGATGGCCTACTAGTTACCGGCTTCAAAGGTCTACCGGAATTCTGGACGTCTCAAAATTTTAGTTATGTTGAAACGGGCCATTTGTTGGATCTGGAACTTGATAGTTGCAGGGCTTGGATTCAACAAGCAACATCTGTTATCGAAGCCCCCGAGAGCCTAACAGTGAAGAGAATTGCGGGAAACGCTGCTAGACAACTCTATGTCCTAGGCCAAATGCATTATGAGCGGGTCCGGTGGCTTTCTGCCCAGGAGGACCCCAAACTGGTCGATGAGGGCATCGCTACCGAGCAGACCCATGTTAAACTACGCAAGTGGCGACTCTTCAAACTTGCTGGTATTGGAAGATTAGAGGATGCCATTACGTTGGCGGAAAAATTTCGAGATATGAGTGCATTGGTAGAACTCATCATTGAACTTCAAGATCAAACAAAGAGCGAAATTCTACCCCCAAATTCCCGAAACGATACGTCAGATCCTATCAGCTATGATTCAGATCATCTCAACAAAAAAATTTCTCTTTACTTTGAAAAGTTCGGGGAATCATGGGCAAATGCATTTTTTACCCGGCAAATATCGATGCGTCAGTCGGGAATACTGTTCGCCATGAGGAGGTTCCAACCTTTTATCACTCGATTTTTGCGTAAGGATGTAGCCTATTCGCGACTGGGCTGGGTTAATGATGTGATTGGTGAAAATGACTACAGCGCCGCCGCTCAGTCGCTGGAAAAACTCGCAATAGGAGGGGAATCTGATTTATGGAGTCATCGTGTCGAACTTTCCCTAGCGAAACTTGCCAAACTAGCAACATGGGAGGAAACCAATACACCGAGCCATTCGGGTTTTCACAGCGAGATACGGCATCTAGAAGATCTCTCTGAAATAGATGCCGTCCAAGAACTCATTTACGCCTATATATCCCCGGCCTTACAGGGTGCAATTGATCAAAGAGCTGAGGTTGACCTAGCCATTGACCACTTTGGAAAAAGGGTTACCGAGGATAGGCCTTCTCTACATGAACTACTTAGTGAAGCTCTCACTAAAGTTGTCACAAGGCAAATCATTGATACTCACCAATTGGTCGATATATTGACATTGATGGATTCTGACCAAGCATCAAAATATGGTCAATCAGAATTATCCGGGAAAGAATTCTACCTGGCCTTGCGTGTCATTCGTCTCGGGACTTATGCTCAACGAGATTCACTCAGCCATATCACTATGCAGAAGCTAGTGTGGCGACGGTGTATGATAAAAGATAATTGGGTGGCTACAGGAAGGGCAGCCGAGAACATGGACAATGGAAGCGAGCCCTTTCTTTACGATACGGCCCTTTTCCGCACTCTGGGTCTGTGTCTTAGAGACAGTAAGTACTCGCTTTAGGGACACTTACGGTCAATAGATGAACTAACACCACAGCAGGATACAATGAAGACGCTAGCTACGCATCCTTGTACATCCCAACTTCTCCACATGATGTGTTTCTAAATGGATCGGACTCCGAACTTCTCTCCGCGCGCTTTCGACTGGAGCAACGGACACGGATCATACATGATCTTGAGAGGGAGAATGAGATCCTACATGAAAATGTGGAAAAAGGAAGGCTTGATTTTTGGTTCAAGAATCTTCTCGGCTCTGCAGAAGAGTCCGCATCAACCCCAATCCCCCCGACTTTTACTTCAGAAGAGTACAACAATAACAACAACCAGCAAGGGAAGCGGTCCCCGCAGCAAAACGAGGGGTCTAGTAAGGCGCGGCTAAGATGGCTTTGACCTTTGGTTGGGCCTCATTATTTAGGCTCACAATGTGCACGATGCTAAGCAAGTTAGGACAGTTATGTCAGCGCAATTATGCACTTACACCTATTGTATGTAATTTGACCGGATACAAAGGCAGAATTTAAGTTATCACGGCCCTCGTGTGTCTGCTAATTATCTAATCGTCCGTCATTTGTGAAGACAATCTGAATTATGAATAGTAATTGCTCTTGATCACAATGAGTTTGAAAACTCCTGCGCACTATCTACTGCTAGGGGCTTCGATGAAAATAGTTACAACAATGCCAACACTCATGTGGGACGGAGCCCATGGCCCTGTTATACCAGTGTCTTATCGGAACTAGCGACTCCGTCAAGATTTATCACATTGTTTCCATATCCAGATCTTTCTTCACTTTGCACACCATGGAAGCTTTCTTCGAACACAGGCTCTGGCTCAATCGTCTCAAACTTGGTTTTAAAATCCGCTATTCCTTGAGTGCTACTATTGGAATGGCGCCGAGCGTTTGTGAATGTGTACTCATAGTCATGGACTTCGTCGCCCGACCGACCCCTAAGTATACGGTTAATGAGTCATGGGGCGGGGATGAGCCAAAAAAAAAAAAAAAGAAAAGAAAAGATATCTCACCAATTTCTCTTTCCCCCGCCATCTTTTTTCGTCTTCCGGGGATCGGCATCAACGGGGCCAGATTTTGCAAAGTAGCGAGGAAGATGCTCTTGGGATACAGCTATTCCATCATGAAGTACGCAGTGGTCACGATCGTTTAGTTTGTGAGAGCGCGTCACTGGAGACGGGTCAGCGATATAGGCAGGGCTTAGTATGGGACTTGGTCAACGATGTTAGAAGGCAGGGTTGTGATAAACTCACTTATGAAAACGCTCGCCTATGTTCTAGATATCAACACACCCACCGGAACAAAATGAGATTTCTAAAAGGTAGGAGGGCATTAGCGGGGTCAAGAGCAGACTGCAAAGCAATCACGGGATGACTTGACACAGTGGCTCGCGTCCCTCGTGGGGTATCACGCCCACTCACTACACAAGTTCGAGGGGATTCAAGAAAATGGGTTATAAACAGTGTTTGAAAATGTAATGAGTATCCAGGAAATTATCGAATCCTGCTGCATACAACCACCTCGAAGAACAAGTTCTATGCAGGCTGAGGTCTTACTAAAAGAACCATTCCAAAAGTAACGGGAGTTATGTGCATACCTTAATAGCATGTATGACGCGAGGTCACCATTTACCAATAATCCAGATTATTGGGTGTGACAGTATACGATCAACTCTTATTAGGCTGGTTGCTGCTAGCTATAGCAGTGGATCTCAATGATACTCACATTCATCCGATAAGGAGAAGGGTTAGGAGTGTTGAAATATTTAATATTGGATGGGTAGCATACCATATGCCAGCAGTCATGTAACAAGGAAGGGTCCGATTCTCGACGCGGCCTATACATAGCACATACGTACTTGACCTGTTTTGTCCACTTAGCAGTGAGCAGGCTAAGCCAAGACGGGGACTCATGACCTCATAGTTGCTCATGCAGATGCGGGGTTCACAATTGCCGAAAGATTCCATGCGGGGAGAAGGGGCCATTTAGTTCGAGGCCTACCCGTCTCACCGCCGACCCCCATTTTAGTAGGGGGACAGTGTACCGGTGGATGACTAAGCTTGCCGCCTAACGTAACTTGTAAACAACCCGCCACTGCAAACGAGCCGCCATCTTCTGTTTTCTATAGTAAACAGCCTATTTTTGAATAACAATATCTCAGCCAATTCAGTTTATCTCTACTTAAAAATTAATATATAGCTTATTCTATAGTAGAATAGTAATACATATATAGTTAAAATCTTTTTATACTCTAATTACTAAGATAAGATTAAATATAATATATTATATAATATATATATTATAGACCCCTGCCTAGTATATCTTTATCGAAGGTGGACACACAAGACAGAATATTATAGGATAATAAGAACTGAAATTAACTATAAGGTATTAAAGAATAACTATAGTAAATATCTAATATGATAATAAATAAAAAATCAGTACTAGCTTAGTTATATAATATCTATTTTAGAATCTATTCTAAAGAGAGTATACCGGGAGTATACAGTATTAAAATATTATAATTAAATATACTCTATTACTTATCTTTAAAAAATTATAGTAGAAGTAGTTATAAAATATATAAAAATATTTATTTATATATTTAGTTTAGTTCTTTGTGATTTTCGAATCAGAGCACTCCTAGTACAAATAGCCTCACCGAGCGCCATCAACTACCAGAATACTGGAACCAATCAATTCCCTACCAGACCTGCTTGACAACCTGTTGAACAAAGCCAAGTAGACTATTAAATAGAATCCTAAATTAGTAATCTACTTTACAGTAATATAGTATTAGATTAAACTTAAATAAAAAATATAAAAAGATACTCTTAATTTCTGAGTTTAGAGAATTTTTAGAGATTTTATTTAATTTAATATAAACTCTATATTTACTGAAATTATATCTAGTAATATATCTAAATTTATATAATTCTCTTAAAAATTATAGAATAGAGAAAAATTTATAGTAACTAAAGATATATTAAATTATATCTAAATTTTTAAAACTGATTTAAATAAGTTAATAAAAATATAAAAAGCTAT